>NW_027325369.1:33636477-33836477 GCF_036924035.1 Leuresthes tenuis
CCGTTAGCTCATGCAGCTAACAGGAAGTGTTAGGCCGTTAGCTCATGCAGCTAAAAGGAAATGTTTGGCCGTTAGCTCATGCAGCTTACAGGAAATGTTTGGCCGTTAGCTCATGCAGCTAACAGGAAGTGTTTGGCCGTTAGCTCATGCAGCTAACGGGAAATGTTTGGCCGTTAGCTCATGCAACTAACGGGAAGTGTGTGGCCGTTAGCTCATGCAACTAACGGGAAGTGTTTGGCCGTTAGCTCATGCAGCTAACAGGAAGTGTTTGTCCGTTAGCTCATGCAGCTAACGGGAAGTGTGTGGCCGTTAGCTCATGCAGCTAACAGGAAGTGTTTATATGGACGATGTCCGGGTGAAATTTAGAGAAAATTAATCAAAATATTTAACAAGAGAAGATGTTTTGGTTCAAATCTCAAGAATATCAAGAATTTCCCTCAGAGAGTGACGGGTCGGAGAGGACGGGTCGACCAGATGGTGGTGACGGGGAAAAGGTGGAGGTGGATGGGGCACGGGGGGTCTGAATGGAAACCAGTGTTTCAGCAGTGATAAGGACTGGGTTTCTGAGTCCTGATGAAGTGAACCGGGGGGGTCAGACACTTTGAGCCTGTTTCTGTGGAGCAGACAGATGCTGAGCTGCTGTTCCTCCTCCTAACTGATGATTTCTGGACTCTGAGAACAAACTAACAGATATGAACAGATGAAACTTACAGATATAAACACCAGTTCTTGGCCACTCACTGAAGAATCAGGATCTGATTAAAGACTTTTTACTGATTCTTCTTGACGTTCATTTGACTGATTTTCTGTTGTTTTTATGTGGATAAAATGACAGAAAAACATGAAAAAGATCAGAAGCTGGAGCAGCTTTGGTCATAGTTGTGTTCATGAGTTCAGAAAAGGATCAAAAAGGAAAAAAAGAAAAGAAAAAAGTGGAAATGTGTACAAAATCCAATGTGATGTCATCAGTGATGTCACTACATGCAAATTAGGTGAATAAATTTACTCTCTTCATAAACTTTGGGTCAGACTCAGTATTTTTCTACAGTTTTTTAATCTGCAGACGTTTGAAATCTGGTTGTTAAAATATGAAGTTTTCTTCACATAAACCTTAAAGGGTTTAACTACAAGTTGTTCAGTTTTAATATGTTTAACCCGTTCATCTTTAACTACAAGTTGTTCAGTTTTAATATGTTTAACCCGTTCATCTTTAACTACAAGTTGTTCAGTTTTAATATGTTTAACCCGTTCATCTTTAACTACAAGTTGTTCAGTTTTAATATGTTTAACCTGTTCATCTTTAACTACAAGTTGTTCAGTTTTAATATGTTTAACCTGTTCATCTTTAACTACAAGTTGTTCAGTTTTAATATGTTTAACCTGTTCATCTTTAACTACAAGTTGTTCAGTTTTAATATGTTTAACCTGTTCATCTTTAACTACAAGTTGTTCAGTTTTAATACGTTTAACCTGTTCATCTTTAACTACAAGTTGTTCAGTTTTAATATGTTTAACCTGTTCATCTTTAACTACAAGTTGTTCAGTTTTAATATGTTTAACCCGTTCATCTTTAACTACAAGTTGTTCAGTTTTAATATGTTTAACCCGTTCATCTTTAACTACAAGTTGTTCAGTTTTAATATGTGTAACCTGTTCATCTTTAACTACAAGTTGTTCAGTTTTAATATGTTTAACCTGTTCATCTTTAACTACAAGTTGTTCAGTTTTAATATGTGTAACCTGTTCATCTTTAACTACAAGTTGTTCAGTTTTAATATGTGTAACCTGTTCATCTTTAACTACAAGTTGTTCAGTTTTAATATGTTTAACCTGTTCATCTTTAACTACAAGTTGTTCAGTTTTAATATGTTTAACCTGTTCATCTTTAACTACAAGTTGTTCAGTTTTAATATGTTTAACCTGTTCATCTTTAACTACAAGTTGTTCAGTTTTAATATGTTTAACCTGTTCATCTTTAACTACAAGTTGTTCAGTTTTAATATGTTTAACCTGTTCATCTTTAACTACAAGTTGTTCAGTTTTAATATGTGTAACCTGTTCATCTTTAACTACAAGTTGTTCAGTTTTAATATGTTTAACCCGTTCATCTTTATCTACAAGTTGTTCAGTTTTAATATGTTTAACCTGTTCATCTTTAACTACAAGTTGTTCAGTATTAATATGTTTAACCTGTTCATCTTTAACTACAAGTTGTTCAGTATTAATATGTTTAACCCGTTCATCTTTAACTACAAGTTGTTCAGTTTTAATATGTGTAACCTGTTCATCTTTATCTACAAGTTGTTCAGTTTTAATATGTTTAACCTGTTCATCTTTAACTACAAGTTGTTCAGTATTAATATGTTTAACCTGTTCATCTTTAACTACAAGTTGTTCAGTTTTAATATGATTAACCTGTTCATCTTTATCTACAAGTTGTTCAGTTTTAATATGTGTAACCTGTTCATCTTTAACTACAAGTTGTTCAGTTTTAATATGTTTAACCCGTTCATCTTTATCTACAAGTTGTTCAGTATTAATATGTTTAACCTGTTCATCTTTAACTACAAGTTGTTCAGTATTAATATGTTTAACCCGTTCATCTTTAACTACAAGTTGTTCAGTTTTAATATGATTAACCTGTTCATCTTTAACTACAAGTTGTTCAGTTTTAATATGTTTAACCTGTTCATCTTTAACTACAAGTTGTTCAGTTTTAATATGTTTAACCTGTTCATCCAGAGGACCCAGACCTCCTGAGGTCCTTCCAGGTTTTCAGGTGTCTCAGACTCTCTGATCAGCTCTCAGGAGCTCCTTCTGTTAGAAATGGTGTCACCGTCTGCTTTCATGTGTGAAAGACGGAGCAGAGTGACGACAGCGAGGCCTCGAGCTGCCCCCCCGACCTGCTGGAGGTGACAGCTTCACACACGTTTCCACGGTGATAATTTATGAGGCGGGAAAGTGATTCTGGCAGCGGGCAGCTGATGCTTCTGCAGCTTCATGGAGGTGTCCTCATGTCCTCCTCCTACCTTCATCCTGACCCAGAGCTGGATTTACTGCAGATGAGCGACTTTAGACCCAATTTATTAAAAGGGACACATTTGTACTTCGGTTAAGGAGAAACTTCGGGGCTTTATAGCTTCATCAAACTGACTTTATCTTTGACATCATGTCATTGTGTTTAAGATTTTTGTCTCTTTGATCTCAAACTTCTGCAGCTCATGACTTCAGTTTCATTCATACAGCGATAAATGTTGACCCGGCAAACAGGAAGCAGAACGAGCCGCTGATTTATTCTGGGAATAAACGCCGTCTTCGTCCTCGGGTTTCCGCACAGCTGCTTCCTGTTAAAGTCGTAATGGCCGTGTTGTTGTGGTGTGTTTGTGTCCCACAGGACCAGTTTCTGACGGAGACTCAGACCAGGCTTCAGTCGGAGATCGCTCAGCGCTGCCTCGCCAACGCCGGACGCCTCGAACCCTCTGAGACCTGAGCTGAGCTCAGAGAGTCCAACACAGATCCCCTCAGGAACCTCAGGAGTTCCCTCTCACAGAAAAATAATTCCACAGCAAGTAATGATGACCATAAAACTCCAAATCCAGGCAATAAAGTCGGAGGAGAGCTCCCTGATGCTTCCTGCCTAATGTTCCCGCCGAGCCGCTCGCCACTTTCCATAAAGCAATTCTGCACGCCCACTTCAAACGTGAATCACCCAAAAATGAAGAGAAATACCCCCCCCCCATCAGCCTGAACCCCCAGCAGCCATCCCCTCTGCTCCTCCGACACTTTCTGCCACAAATTCCTGTTCGCCTGGGTTCCATCATCCCTTAATGTTCACAGAGATGCATTGTGGGACGGCGTGTGTGTGGAAATATGTAACCTCTTTACTCTACGGGACATCAGACCAAACACAGGGCGTTACGCACCTGTGAGAGGGCGGGGCATCAGACCAAACACAGGGCGTTACGCACCTGTGAGAGGGCGGGACATCAGACCACAGACAGGGCGTTACTCACCTGTGAGAGGGCGGGACATCAGACCACAGACAGGGCGTTACTCACCTGTGAGAGGGCGGGACATCAGACCACACAGGGCGTTACGCACCTGTGAGAGGGCGGGACATCAGACCACAGACAGGGCGTTACTCACCTGTGAGAGGGCGGGACATCAGACCACACAGGGCGTTACACACCTGTGAGAGGGCGGGGCATCAGACCACAGACAGGGCGTTACGCACCTGTGAGAGGGCGGGGCATCAGACCACAGACAGGGCGTTACACACCTGTGAGAGGGCGGGGCATCAGACCACACAGGGCGTTACACACCTGTGAGAGGGCGGGGCATCAGACCACAGACAGGGCGTTACTCACCTGTGAGAGGGCGGGACATCAGACCACAGACAGGGCGTTACACACCTGTGAGAGGGCGGGGCATCAGACCACACAGGGCGTTACACACCTGTGAGAGGGCGGGGCATCAGACCACAGACAGGGCGTTACACACCTGTGAGAGGGCGGGGCATCAGACCACACAGGGCGTTACACACCTGTGAGAGGGCGGGGCATCAGACCACAGACAGGGCGTTACTCACCTGTGAGAGGGCGGGACATCAGACCACAGACAGGGCGTTACTCACCTGTGAGAGGGCGGGACATCAGACCACACAGGAAACCCTTTCACATCCTGATCAGCCACCTGCTGATGTGTGTAAAACTAAAATAAAGTTTCAGCTTTCATGAAAAAAAGCAATGCTTCTGATTATTATTGATCCAACGTGGATAATCAGGAGAAGTGGAACGTTTTTCTGTGGATTCCTGCTTCTGGACCCTTTCAGTTCTTATTTGGGATAAAGCTTGTTGCCCCCCCCTCAGTGACAGTTGATGTGAGTCAGCACCGAGCACATCGAGTCGTTACCATGGTAATAAACATGTACAGACCGAAGATAAGAGTCTCTTTAAGGTGCATTTAGATCAGATATTGAATGTGATTAACACAACTTCACATTCTAAACTGCTCTGTTTTTTTCAGCTGTCTTTGATGCTTTTCTTCTGGTGTACCTCAAGGATCCATTTTGGGTCCTTCTCTGTTTTTGTCATGTCAGCGTTTGGGATGATTTTCGTTGTGATGACTTCAGGTCCTCGTTAAGCTGGACGCCTCCGTCCCTCTGCAGCCTTTAACTCCCCTTTGGAGCAGTTTCCCCTCTAGCTTCTCTTTCTTCCTCCACTGTCAGACATCTTGGACAAAGTTCCTATAAATAAAGAAGCAGGTGAGCTGTCAGGACCAGTTTTCATCAGATCATATATTGTCAAAGTAGAATCTTATCTCCCTGCTTCCCGATCAGCTTCAGATCTTTATCCTCGTCTCTCCATCAGCTTCAGATCTTTATCCTCGTCTCTCCATCAGCTGCAGTCAGTGCAGAGCGCTGCTGCTCCTTTTAAACGGTAATTTAACTGCTCCACTTACATAAAGAGCACTGAGGTCCTCCGACACAGAGGCAGCTGGATTTAAACCAAGTTCCTGGGTCAAAGGTCATTTGGAGGCGGATCTTTCCCGGTTTCCTCCATCCTGGAGGTGAGACTCCGGCCCGGATGAGCCGGTCTAAGAGCTTCCTCCATCTCTGCTGCTCCTTTAAACATCTTCAGAGGAACTCTGTCACTGATTCACTTTATTTAAATATGTGTTTCTGTATTTATCAGACGCTTTTATCCAACTTACAAATGAAGATATAACAGCTTTATAAAAAGCTAACAATAAGCTAACAATAAGCTCCATAGAAGGAACCCAGGAGTCCGACTCTGTCAGAGGGGACAGAGCAGAGATAGGGTGCAGGCATAGAAGGAAGAGCAGAAAGATAAAGTGCAGAGATAGAGGGGGGAGGGAAGTACAAGGTAAGTGCTGGGATAGGAGATGCTCTCTGAAGAGATGGGTTTTCAGGAGCTTCTTGAAGATAGACAGGGACGCCCCTGTTCTGGTAGCGCTCGGTAGGTCATTCCACCATCGTGGGACGACACATGAACAGAGTTTGGATTGTCTTAGGCGTGGTGTAGGAGCTGCTAGACGACAATCCTGGGACCAACGGAGGGACCCAGTTGGGACAGAAGCCTTTTTTATCACCTGAAGTGTGAGCATGCTGGAGCAGGCTATATAAATATATATGAACTGATGAGGAGGCGATGCAGACCGCCCCCCCACTCCACTGACTGTGATTGACAGACGGCATCAGTGGGTTTACTCACAGCTCCTCACACGGCGCTCTGCGGCCCCCGACCTGAGTGGGAGGCGTGAAGCAGACTGACAGCAGCATGTGGCACCACCCCCCCCCCCCAGTCCTGCCTGATGTTTCACATCCAAACCCTGCTGCAGCCAAACTGACCCCAGAACTGGTTTCCAGCCCGCTCACCGGAGCGCCCCCCAGCCCGGCTGGTCTGAACCTGGTCCAGTTCTGATGGCAGAGGCAGGGGAGGCAGATGCCGGGGCAGTGGGAGCGCGGCGGCGTCTGGGAAGAGGCCACGCCTACTCCATCATTGTTAGAAAGGCGAGGTGTGAATGTCAGCACACACACGGCTGCTGTGGTTTCCAACAAACTCTCAGTTTGAATGAGACTGAATGAGACTTTTAAAGGAAGTTAGGGCCGTCCACATTAAAAATACTCAAAATACTCAAAATACTCAAAATACTCCAACAAAGGAAATAACACAGAGAAACTGAGAGGTTCTGATAGTTTGGATCAAAGAGATCTGAGCTCTCAGCTTTTATTCAACAGGCAGAGGCTCGATCATCATTAACAGGGAGAAGGCCACGGTTCTGACCCTCCGGGTCGGGATGAGTCTCTGCCTCAGCTGGAGCAGTTTCAGCATCTCTGGTTCTGGTTCTGACCCTCCGGGTCGGGCTGAGTCTCTGCCTCAGCTGGAGCAGTTTCAGCATCTCTGGACCTGGTTCTCAGTGATGGTGAGTTGGATCAGAGATGGACAGACGGATCGGGGCTTCGTCAGCAGTAATGAGGGCGCTGCTCCGGTCCGTTTGGTGAAGCTGAGCCGGAAGGAGAAGCTTTCAGGTTCCTGCTCCATCTTTGTTCCAACCCTCACCTGAGCTCACAGATCTGGGTTCTGACCCAAAGAAGGAGGAGCTGGATACAAGCGGCTGAAATGAGTTTCCTTCGGAGGGGGGCGGGGCTCAGCCTTAGAGATAGGGGGAGGAGCTCCAACATCAGGGGGAGGAGCTCCAACATCAGGGGGAGGAGCTACACTATCCAAGGGGGAGGAGCTCGGAGTAGAGCCGCTGCTCCTCCACATAGAAAGGAGTCAGCTGAGGTGGCTCCTCTGGTTAGATGCCTCCTGGGAGGAGGCCCCGGGTCAGAACCAGAACTCTCTGGAGGGGTTATTCATCCAATCTGATGGATAGAAGTTGATGACGTTTTCTAAACTTTATAAGAACTCCTGAAAGTTCAGAGGGCGGGGCATCAGACACACACAGGGCGTTACGCACCTGTGAGAGGGCGGGGCATCAGACACACAGGGCGTTACACACCTGTGAGAGGGCGGGACATCAGACCACAGATAGGGCGTTACGCACCTGTGAGAGGGCGGGACATCAGACACACACAGGGCGTTACGCACCTGAGAGAGGGCGGGACATCAGACCACACAGGGCGTTACTCACCTGTGAGAGGGCGGGACATCAGACACACACAGGGCGTTACGCACCTGAGAGAGGGCGGGACATCAGACCACACAGGGCGTTACTCACCTGTGAGAGGGCGGGACATCAGACACACACAGGGCGTTACGCACCTGAGAGAGGGCGGGGCATCAGACACACACAGGGCGTTACGCACCTGTGAGAGGGTGGGACATCAGACCACACACAGGGCGTTACGCACCTGTGAGAGGGCGGGACATCAGACCACACACAGGGCGTTACGCACCTGAGAGAGGGCGGGACATCAGACCACACACAGGGCGTTACTCACCTGTGAGGGGGCGGGGCATCAGACCACACACAGGGCGTTACGCACCTGAGAGAGGGCGGGACATCAGACCACACACAGGGCGTTACGCACCTGAGAGAGGGCGGGACATCAGACCACACACAGGGCGTTACTCACCTGTGAGGGGGCGGGGCATCAGACCACACACAGGGCGTTACTCACCTGTGAGAGGGCGGGACATCAGACCACACAGGGCGTTACGCACCTGTGAGAGGGCGGGACATCAGACCACACACAGGGCGTTACGCACCTGAGAGAGGGCGGGACATCAGACCACACACAGGGCGTTACGCACCTGAGAGAGGGCGGGACATCAGACCACACACAGGGCGTTACGCACCTGTGAGAGGGCGGGACATCAGACCACACACAGGGCGTTACTCACCTGTGAGAGGGCGGGACATCAGACCACACACAGGGCGTTACGCACCTGTGAGAGGGCGGGACATCAGACCACAGACAGGGCGTTACGCACCTGTGAGAGGGCGGGACATCAGACCACACACAGGGCGTTAGGCACCTGTGAGAGGGCGGGACATCAGACCACACACAGGGCGTTACGCACCTGTGAGAGGGCGGGGCATCAGACCACACACAGGGCGTTACGCACCTGTGAGAGGGCGGGACATCAGACCACACACAGGGCGTTACGCACCTGTGAGAGGGCGGGACATCAGACCACACACAGGGCGTTACGCACCTGTGAGAGGGCGGGACATCAGACCACAGACAGGGCGTTACGCACCTGTGAGAGGGCGGGACATCAGACCACACACAGGGCGTTACGCACCTGTGAGAGGGCGGGACATCAGACCACAGACAGGGCGTTACGCACCTGTGAGAGGGTGGGACATCAGACCACACAGGGCGTTACTCACCTGTGAGGGGGCGGGACATCAGACCACACACAGGGCGTTACGCACCTGTGAGAGGGCGGGACATCAGACCACATACAGGGCGTTATGCACCTGTGAGAGGGCGGGGCATCAGACCACACACAGGGCGTTACGCACCTGTGAGAGGGCGGGACATCAGACCACACACAGGGCGTTACGCACCTGTGAGAGGGCAGGACATCAGACCACACACAGGGCGTTACGCACCTGTGAGAGGGCGGGACATCAGACCACACACAGGGCGTTACGCACCTGTGAGAGGGCGGGACATCAGACCACAGACAGGGCGTTACGCACCTGTGAGAGGGCGGGACATCAGACCACACACAGGGCGTTACGCACCTGTGAGAGGGCGAGACATCAGACCACACACAGGGCGTTACGCACCTGTGAGAGGGTGGGACATCAGACCACAGACAGGGCGTTACGCACCTGTGAGAGGGCGGGGCATCAGACACACAGGGCGTTACGCACCTGTGAGAGGGCGGGACATCAGACCACAGACAGGGCGTTATACACCTGTGAGAGGGCGGGACATCAGACCACAGACAGGGCGTTATACACCTGTGAGAGGGCGGGGCATCAGACCACACACAGGGCGTTACTCACCTGTGAGAGGGCGGGGCATCAGACCACACACAGGGCGTTACGCACCTGTGAGAAGGACATCAGACCACACACAGGGCGTTACTCACCTGTGAGAGGGCGGGGCATCAGACCACACACAGGGCGTTACGCACCTGTGAGAGGGCGGGGCATCGGACCACACACAGGGCGTTACTCACCTGTGAGAGGGCGGGACATCAGACCACAGACAGGGCGTTACGCACCTGTGAGAGGGCGGGACATCAGACCACAGACAGGGCGTTACGCACCTGTGAGAGGGCGGGACATCAGACCACAGACAGGGCGTTACGCACCTGTGAGAGGGCGGGGCATCAGACCACACACAGGGCGTTACTCACCTGTGAGAGGGCGGGACATCAGACCACAGACAGGGCGTTACGCACCTGTGAGAGGGCGGGACATCAGACCACACACAGGGCGTTACGCACCTGTGAGAGGGCGGGACATCAGACCACAGACAGGGCGTTACTCACCTGTGAGAGGGCGGGACATCAGACCACACACAGGGCGTTACACACCTGTGAGAGGGCGGGACATCAGACCACAGACAGGGCGTTACGCACCTGTGAGAGGGCGGGACATCAGACCACAGACAGGGCGTTACACACCTGTGAGGGGGCGGGACATCAGACCACACAGGAAACCCTTTCACATCCTGATCAGCCACCTGCTGATGTGTGTAAAACTAAAATAAAGTTTCAGCTTTCATGAATAAAAGCAATGCTTCTGATTATTATTGATCCAACGTGGATAATCAGGAGAAGTGAAACTTTTTTCTATGGATTCCTGCTTCTGGACCCTTTCAGTTCTTATTTGGGATAAAGCTTGTTGCCCCCCCCTCAGTGACAGTTGATGTGAGTCAGCACCGAGCACATCGAGTCGTTACCATGGTAATAAACATGTACAGACCAGGCTCCGAAGATAAGAGTGTTAAAATGTCTCTTTAAGGTGCATTTAGATCAGATATTGAATGTGATTAACACAACTTCACATTCTAAACTGCTCTGTTTCTTTTCAGCTGTGTTTGATGCTTTTCTTCTGGTGTACCTCAAGGATCCATTTTGGGTCCTTCTCTGTTTTTGTCATGTCAGCGTTTGGGATGATTTTCGTTGTGATGACTTCAGGTCCTCGTTAAGCTGGACGCCTCCGTCCCTCTGCAGCCTTTAACTCCCCTTTGGAGCAGTTTCCCCTCTAGCTTCTCTTTGTTCCTCCACTGTCAGACATCTTGGACAAAGTTCCTATAAATAAAGAAGCAGGTGAGCTGTCAGGACCAGTTTTCATCAGATCATATATTGTCAAAGTAGAATCTTATCTCCCTGCTTCCCGATCAGCTTCAGATCTTTATCCTCGTCTCTCCATCAGCTTCAGATCTTTATCCTCGTCTCTCCATCAGCTGCAGTCAGTGCAGAGCGCTGCTGCTCGTTTTAAACGGTAATTTAACTGCTCCACTTACATAAAGAGCACTGAGGTCCTCCGACACAGAGGCAGCTGGAATTAAACCAAGTTCCTGGGTCAGAGGTCATTTGGAGGCGGATCTTTCCCGGTTTCCTCCATCCTGGAGGTGAGACTCCGGCCCGGATGAGCCGGTCTAAGAGCTTCCTCCATCTCTGCTGCTCCTTTAAACATCTTCAGAGGAACTCTGTCACTGATTCACTTTATTTAAATATGTGTTTCTGTATTTAGCAGACGCTTTTATCCAACTTACAAATGAAGATATAACAGCTTTATAAAAAGCTAACAATAAGCTAACAATAAGCTCCATAGAAGGAACCCAGGAGTCCGACTCTGTCAGAGGGGACAGAGTAGAGATAGGGTGCAGGCATAGAAGGAAGAGCAGAAAGATAAAGTGCAGAGATAGAGGGGGGAGGGAAGTACAAGGTAAGTGCTGGGATAGGAGATGCTCTCTGAAGAGCTGGGTTTTCAGGAGCTTCTTGAAGATAGACAGGGACGCCCCTGTTCTGGTAGCGCTCGGTAGGTCATTCCACCATCGTGGGACGACACATGAACAGAGTTTGGATTGTCTTAGGCGTGGTGTAGGAGCTGCTAGACGACAATCCTGGGACCAACGGAGGGACCCAGTTGGGACAGAAGCCTTTTTTATCACCTGAAGTGTGTGAGCATGCTGGAGCAGGCTATATAAATATATATGAACTGATGAGGAGGCGATGCAGACCGCCCCCCCACTCCACTGACTGTGATTGACAGACGGCATCAGTGGGTTTACTCACAGCTCCTCACACGGCGCTCTGCGGCCCCCGACCTGAGTGGGAGGCGTGAAGCAGACTGACAGCAGCATGTGGCACCACCCCCCCCCCCCCCCCCAGTCCTGCCTGATGTTTCACATCCAAACCCTCTGCTGCAGCCAAACTGACCCCAGAACTGGTTTCCAGCCCGCTCACCGGAGCGCCCCCCCAGCCCGGCTGGTCTGAACCTGGTCCAGTTCTGATGGCAGATGCCGGGGCAGTGGGAGCGCGGCGGCGTCTGGGAAGAGGCCACGCCTACTCCATCATTGTTAGAAAGGCGAGGTGTGAATGTCAGCACACACACGGCTGCTGTGGTTTCCAACAAACTCTCAGTTTGAATGAGACTGAATGAGACTTTTAAAGGAAGTTAGGGCCGTCCACATTAAAAATACTCAAAATACTCAAAATACTAAAAATACTCCAACAAAGGAAATAACACAGAGAAACTGAGAGGTTCTGATAGTTTGGATCAAAGAGATTTATTCAACATGCAGAGGCTCGATCATCATTAACAAGGAGAAGGCCCTGGTTCTGACCCTCCGGGTCGGGATGAGTCTCTGCCTCAGCTGGAGCAGTTTCAGCATCTCTGGTTCTGGTTCTCAGTGATGGTGAGTTGGATCAGAGATGGACAGACGGATCGGGGCTTCGTCAGCAGTAATGAGGGCGCTGCTCCGGTCCGTTTGGTGAAGCTGAGCCGGAAGGAGAAGCTTTCAGGTTCCTGCTCCATCTTTGTTCCAACCCTCATCTGAGCTCACAGATCTGGGTTCTGACCCAAAGAATGAGGTCGTGGTTTCCTTCAGAGGGGGGCGGGGCTCAGCCTTAGAGAAAGGGGGAGGAGCTCCACCATCAGGGGGGAGGAGCTCCAACATCAGGGGGAGGAGCTCCAACATCCGGGGGGGAGGAGCTCCAACATCAGGGGGAGGAGCTCCACCATCCGGGGGAGGAGCTCGGAGTCGAGCCGCTGCTCCTCCCCATAGAAAGGAGTCAGCTGAGGTGGTTCCTCTGGTCAGGATGCCTCCTGGGAGGAGGCTCCGGGTCAGAACCAGGACTCTCTGGAGGGATTATTTATCCAATCTGATGGATAGAATTTGATGACGTTTTCTAAACTTTATAAGAACTCCTGAAAGTTCAAGTGTCTGATGGCCTCAAAGCAAAGAGAATGTGCAGCTTGTTGTTTCCTCAGTCTGCAGGAAGTCTGGAAGCCAAATTAACTGGAACCTGCTGCAGGGAAAATGAGTGAAAATGGGCCAAAGAAGAGCTGAAATCTTCTTTCAGAGTCTGAAAAGTGTTAACTAACCTGTTCTGTTCTCCTGAAACAATAAAATGTGGAAATAAAGAAGCTGAACGGTGGAAATTAACCCTCTGTTTGTGTCTTCCTCCTCCAGGTTTAGCGTCCCATCAGGCTACAGCGCCACCTGCTGGCCACCTGAAGCAGCTGATGGAGAGACAGGTTTTCCAGAAACACACGTTCAGGCCGCTCCCCGGCGTGATGGCGGCGCTCCGTGGCCTCGGCGCGGCACAGCGGCGTGTTGTTGGACTCTGTGGAAACCTTCCTGAGAGCAGATGATGAAACGGAGGCTGCGCCTCACTTTTCTGGCTGCAGCGCAGTGATGAATACGCAGCGGCGTGTTGGATGAGGAGGTGAAGCTTTGCTGAGAAGAAGCTCTGCTTGTAATCACTCATCAGACTCTGACATTCTGGCTGAGCAATTAGGCAGAACAGTTGTGTACTTTACTAATGAACAATGGTTGAACGAAGCCTCCTCGGATGCTCTCATCCATCACACGCTCGCCCTGCTGTTGCTGGGCTGTTGGAGGTGTTTCCACCGCTTTGATGAGTTTCTGGCCGCTGCTCCCAGCCTCCCTGCTGAACGTGTGGCTGCCTCTCCTCCTCCTCCTCCTCTTCCTCTTTCCCCCTTGTCAACACAATCCCTCCATCCATCCGTCCTGCGGCAGGGGCCCGGCGGGGGCCAATCCGCCCCTCGCAGCGTCCTCTGGGTGCTCTCTGCTTCTCCTGTGCCCCCCCCCCCCCTCTTGTCTTTGGGCAGCAGTGAAGACCTTTGATTTATTGCAGCAGTTCTCCAAACTCACAGCTTGGCGCTGTGTGGGTTCAAAACTTCCCGTTACAAGTGGCGACTGAACCCGAAACCTGAAACTTCCTCTGACCTTAACAAGGGGACAAATCTGCTGTGAAATCAGTTCTTTAGGAAGGTCGAAATATTCTGCCGCCGTGAGAAAAAGCCAACATGTCTGAGCTGAATCAGACGGGTTCTGCTGAGACACATTTCATTTCAACTGTATTTTCTTACAATCTCCAAACTCTCTGTGTAGAAAACCTAAGAAGTAAAAAAAAAAAGCTTTTTTTCACATTGAAACTTCAGCAGAAACAGGTCTTCACTGTATTTATAAAACAGAACCAAATCCAGTTTCCATCGGGTTCCTTCAGCTTCCTTTAATGACTCTTTTTAATGAGTTTTTCACAGGAATCTGAGTCCATTCCTGCTGAATCCCAGATTCCAGCTGCTCAGCAGTCCCTGGTTGTCTGGTTCTCCTCTTCATGATGCTCCAACATCTGCAGCAGGAGACAGATGTGGACTGCAGGCAGCAGCCGAGCTCACACACTCTGTGTGTCTGAATCTGTTGGAAGTCCTGCAGAATGAGGTCTGGCATCGTCCTGCTGAAAGAACCACGGACCTCCCGGGAAAAGACGGCACCTTGATGGCAGCATCTGTCTCTCCAGAACTCCAACATCCAGCTGTGCATCAGTGGTACCTTCACCCAGATGAAGCCCTCCATGCCCTGGACTCTGCTGCAGCCCCAGACCATCACAGACGCTGCTTTAAACCTTCCTCTGAGAACAGCTGGATGCTCTTTCTCAGCAGTTTTTCCCAGAAGCAGCTGAAACGTGGACTCATCTGCCCACAGAACACGTGTCCACTGTCTTTCTGTCCCTCTGAGATGAGCTGGAGTCCAGAGAACTGGGCCGTGGTTCTGCTCAGAGCTGATATATGGCTTCCTCCTGGTGTGATGCAGCTTCAGCTCACATTTCTGGATGCAGCCGTGGACTGTGTTGAGTGGAAATGCTTTTCCCAGCTCCTCCTGAGCCCATGTGGCTGTATGGATCATGGTGGCCTGACGGTTTCTCCTGCAGTGCTGCCTGAGGGCTCCGAGCTCATCCAGCAGGGCTTTCTGTCCTTGGCCTTTCCACACTGAGACTTCCCCAGACTCCCTGAATCTGTTCCCAATATCCTGCTCTGTAGATGCTGAAAGACCAAAGTTCTTTACAGTCTGACTCTGAGGAATATTTCCTGAACTTATTGATGATTCTCTGATGGAGTTTGGCCCAAAGCGGTGAGCCACGACCCATCCTTGTTGGAGAGGCTGAACCTTTGGTGGAAGCTGCTTTTATACCCAATCCTGCTTGGAGAAGCTCCAGAAGCTGTTGCTGTAGATTCTGTAAACTTTCTGTCTTTCTTTGGCTCCAGAACAACTAAATAAATCCCAGGGTTGTTTTTGGGGAGTTTTATACCCTGATATCTGCTCCCAGGAGCCGGAAGAAGACTCTGAATTTGCCCATCAGAGCATTTTTGGTGTAAAATGTGTGATTTGTTTCCATTCAGAGCATCATTTTTAAACCAAAGAAGCACCGTTCACTGTGCTGTCAGACAGGGCTGAGCTGTGGCCAAGCTGCCTCTCATTAATGGAGAGGAGGAAGCAGACTGCTCCTCTTCCTCTCTGGAGTTGGCCTGCCTGCTGGAATGACACACGAGCGTTCATTACAGGGAAATACGGAGCGGGGAGGAGGAGGCTCCGCGGGGCTCCTTCTCTGTGCCAGCTTTCAGGAAGCACCGGCAGGAGTGGAAGTCTGAGAGGAGGCGAGTCGGAGCTCGACGGAAACTTAAATTAGTCTCGTTCAGAGAAGCAGAGGAGCTGAAGGTGGAGCTGAGTGGAGGTCAGGCCTCTGCTGAGACTTCATGAAGAAGGACGCCCCCTGTGAGCGCTTCATTTTAAACGCCCTGAATGCAAAGGTCTCCATGTTGACTCATCTCTGCTCATCTTCAGCCGGGCCTCCATCAGGCCCTGATCACCATCTGAGTGCGTAAGCAGGTACAGATGCAGCCATCCACCCATTCATCCTAATAACCCCCTCTTCCTCTCAGGCTTCTCACAGAAAAGCAAAGCGTTGGGAGCCGCCGGTTTTGATAAATTTCCATCGGAGGAGCTGAGGTGTGCGGCGGCGCCGCCTTTAATCAATGAAAATCTTTCTGAGCCTCCGGAGAGCCAGCGGAGCCCAAGATAAATATTGGCAGAAAAGAAATATGTGTCGTCCTCCACAGTCGAGGGACGAAATGATATTCAGACGGAGACCTCCCGCTGAGACTGTTCCTTAGCAACAAAACACCAACGCGAGAGGTGTGTGTGGCGCCTGTTTGTCGTTTATCTGCGGGTTAGTGCGCGATCCCTCGTGGATTAAGGGTGTTTGGGAACAGTGACCAGCATCAGTGAGAGTGGATTCAGCCCGGATGCTGCCACACAGTTTACTGCGAGCGATGGCTGGTATTAGTTCTGATGTGTCGCTGTGGCCAGTTTACTGATGAATATCCGGTGTTCTGCAGGGGTTACAGAGGAGGCTGAGCTGGATGTTCTGCTGGAGTAAACCTCGTGTTTCTGAGCCTTTCTGACATCCTGTGGGTCTGCACCAGCACACTCTGCTCCGGGATCCAGGGGGAATGTGGGAAAGTAATGGCCGGCTGCATCTTTAACATCTCCTCAGATGCTGGAAGTCGGTCAGAGTTGGAGGAGCTGAGGTCAAATCTAATGATTCACAGCAGTTTCAGAGCATTTTACACCACGAGAGGCAGCAAATCTCACTGCCAGCGTGCTGTATGTCAAACTAAAACAAAAACCGAATGCCCACCAAGAACAGCCATCTTTTGGGAACCAGAACCCGGGCGGCAGAAGCAAGGATGCTCCAAGCTGTCCACCTCCAGGCCTTCCATCCACCTCCAGGCCTTCCATCCACCTCCAGGCCTTCCATCCACCTCCAGGCCTTCCATCCACCTCCAGGCCTCGGATCCACCTCCAGGCCTCGGATCCACCTCCAGGCCTCGGATCCACCTCCGGACCTTGGATCCACCTCCAGGCCTTCCACCCACCTCCAGGCCTTGGATCCACCTCCAGGCCTTGGATCCACCTCCAGGCCTTGGATCCACCTCCAGGCCTTCCATCCACCTCCAGGCCTTCCATCCACCTCCAGACCTTCCATCCACCTCCAGGCCTTCCATCCACCTCCAGGCCTTCCATCCACCTCCAGACCTTCCATCCACCTCCAGGCCTTCCATCCACCTCCAGGCCTTGGATCCACCTCCAGGCCTTGGATCCACCTCCAGGCCTTCCATCCACCTCCAGGCCTTGGATCCACCTCCAGGCCTTCCATCCACCTCCAGACCTTCCATCCACCTCCAGACCTTCGATCCACCTCCGGGCCTTGGATCCACCTCCAGGCCTTCCATCCACCTCCAGGCCTTGGATCCACCTCCAGGCCTTGGATCCACCTCCAGGCCTTGGATCCACCTCCAGACCTTCCATCCACCTCCAGACCTTCCATCCACCTCCAGGCCTTCCATCCACCTCCAGGCCTTCCATCCACCTCCAGGCCTTTGGGTTATCTGGGGACGGATGTGCAGATCGGTGCAGGTGCAACTCTAAGCACATACCTGGGCCCACTGTTCATCCTGTGGATAAACCCGGCTTTTCCACCGTATAAATGTCCAACACGTCTTTAGCACGGAGGCTGCATCGTAATCTCTTCCCACCGGGTCCCTTCTGTCGTACGGACACACTGACAATGACCCCACTAACTTTACCTGCTCTGTAGCAGCTGTTTGTGGCGGTCTTCGGCCACATTTCTCCCCCTGGCTGGATGCCTCTGTCTGAGATGCTGAAATAAATCGGTGGAGCTGCCGTTAGCTGCAACCTTTGAACAGACTGCGGTGGACCGTGCTTTGTTCCAGGTCTGACTCTGGAGAACCAAAGCAGTCCAACCCTCAGGTGTGCGCAGGGCTCTGTCTTTGGCCCCCTCTTTTCATCATTTGCCTCATTCCACTTGACAATATTTTCCTTAAACATAGAAAATGTTTTCCCTGCTACATCCAGCTGTATTTCTCCCTCCCACCTTCCTCCCCGACTGACTGCCTCTGAATTAAAATCCTCCTTAAACTAAACAGCGTTAACCTGAATCTCTTCTATCTGGTTTAACAAACACTATCCAAAGCTCTCCCCTCAGGTGTCTGCCAGTCAGACATCAGCAACATCACTCTGTTTCACCTTCACCCCCAAACCCCCACCATCCCGGTTCATAGCCTCGTCACTTCCTGAATCGACTCCTTCAGATCCCTCCATAAACTTCAACTAATCCAGACTTCTGCAGCTCGTATAGTCCCTAAAACCCTCGCTGTTCTGCAGCAGCTTCTCTGACTCATGGATGAGTTACGAATCACCTTCAAAGCCTTCTTTACACATTCAAGGCCGTCCATGATCCGTCTGACCTCGTCCACATTCCTTAAAACTTCCTCCGAGCTGCTCTAAAACGTCTCACCACCGGACATCAGACTCATCTGTTCAAACAGCACTGCTGACTGCCCCCTTTTATATTGTTTTAGCTGCTTATTATTCTTATTTGAGTTTGGGATTTTTATTTTCGGTGTCTGTGAGTGTTGTGAAAAAATAAAGTATTATTATTCTTATCAAAATGATTCATTATTGACTGAAACGTGGTCAAACATGTGGGAGGCAACAGAAATAACTAAATAATGAACTAAATTCAGATGTTCTGTAAAGCAGAAAGTCACACAAACAACTGAAATCACTTTAGGGCTGAAAACTGCATCCAGAAACATTCAAATGAAATGATTTAACCAGGTTTTAAGTCGGCTGAATGACCTTCAGATATTAGTTTCAGTCTTTTTCTTTGTGCAGTTTAAACGGGTTCAAACTGTGTAAATATGTCTGGTTCCTGTAACAACACCCACAGAGATGGACCTCAGGTAGGTTTGATGTAAATAAACTGATGAGGCTCCCAACATCAAACTGAAAACACATCAAACAGGACATTCTGTGTTGTTACAGCCCTCTGCCAGTAGGGGGCACTGCAGCTCCCACAGCCGCCACACTTCAGGCGTCGCTGCATAAAATTCAGTTGAAATTACCTGTTAATTCACACTTAATTCTCATTTATTAGCATCAGTCAGTGGTCTGTTATTAGCTCTGAATTGTTGAAAATTGCCTTTGTTTTAATTCTGTCAAACGCAGCCTGAGTTTCACACACAATCAGATAAAAATGTGTCGTCTGAATCCTCTGCTCTGGCTTTTTCATTTGATATATTCATATTTTCAGCAGCACTTCAACACATAAAGTGTGTCATTTATTCACATTGTTTAAAATAAGATGATCTGCAGCCACATGTGAAGGGTTCGAGCCCCAGATGTGTGTCAGTAAATAACTGCTTCAGTTGGAGAGTCGCTCCAGTGAGAAATTAAAGAAAAATTAAGTTCAAACTGCTGCAGCATCACCTGGACATGATCAGGATTATCGGCTCAGACCTCAGGAAGCTCCACCACAGCCACAGGTTTTCTCCACCGGCACATTTCTCCTAAATAAACCTGCTCTCCTGCAGGCTGATAGATGGTCTGAGGCTGACACCTGGTGGAAGAAGGCTGCCGTTGAACCAGCAGCTCTGCAACCAAACAAGCTGCTGTGACTCTGCTTTGTTAAGGATGTGCTTCTGCTGTGACTCTGCTTTGTTAAGGATGTGCTTCTGCTGTGACTCTGCTTTGTTAAGGATGTGCTTCTGCTGTGACTCTGCTTTGTTAAGGATGTGCTTCTGCTGTGACTCTGCTTTGTTAAGGATGTGCTTCTGCTGTGACTCTGCTTTGTTAAGGATGTGCTTCTGCTGTGACTCTGCTTTGTTAAGGATGTGCTTCTGCTGTGATGCCTGAACAAATGGATCCGGGTCAGTTCGGATCAGCACTGGATCGGGTTTCATAAACACCGGCTGCTCTTTTAAGACTGGATCTAACTGTCCGCGGATCCTCTGTGATGCAGCAGCTACAGAGAAGAAGAAGCACATCTGTCACCATGGAACAGTCACAGATTACAGCAGAAGTCAATTATTCAAACTTTTCAGATCAATTTTAAAAGAAAAAACCAAACTGTTGTGTTAATATCTGTTTTGTCCTTCCTGGGACACTGTAGCAACATGAAGGAGTCCTCAGATAAAGACTGCTTGGTCTTTCTTCTTCTGTGGTTCTGCATTAATGAGCATTAAACTGTTTTCCTGCCTGAAACCATGTGTTTATGGCAGAAAGTCAGCGTGTTGGACCTGAGAACACCTGCAGCATGTGGTCCAGATGATGCAGGATGGATGTGGGACTGCTCTGGGCTGCCGGGCCTGAACAGAACCAGCCCGTCTGCTTCTGTGGTCAGGTCTCAGCCACTAACGGA
The DNA here is from genome assembly GCF_036924035.1 of Leuresthes tenuis. Classification (NCBI taxonomy): domain Eukaryota; kingdom Metazoa; phylum Chordata; class Actinopteri; order Atheriniformes; family Atherinopsidae; genus Leuresthes; species Leuresthes tenuis. The sequence continues at coordinate 33,656,730 of NW_027325369.1, forward strand.
GGAAGCTGTTTCAGAGAGACGAACTCCCATGTTGTGTTTGTTATTTGTCGCAATGTTTCCCACATAAACTCAGCTAATTTCCCCGTGCAGTGATTAAGTCCAATAAAATGATTTGGTGTTGTGTGACAACAAATTATGAACACTTTGGATCTGTGAGTGGCAACATGAGGGATCCACAAACGAGCCGCCGATGCTAACATTCATACTTCCTGATATCAGAAGCCAAATCAGAGCAATTACGACCCGAGCGCGTCTGCTCTGGAGTTTACTGAGTTCATTAAGTAAATTAACTTCCTAATGAGCTTCTGGCTACAAACACACTTTTTGGGCTGCTTTTAAGTGATGGCCAGCACACAGGAGCCCAAACAGAGCGGCAGAATGGGCCCCTACCAAATCAGACCTAATCAACATCCCAGCGTGACCGGAGGGACACTTTGCATGTGACGACTGAAACTCCAACAGAAAAGCTGCATGTAATGAGTTTAATATCCAAAGAGCTGCAGAACACTCAGAGAAACTCTCTGCATCCCTTCTGTGGGAAGTCAAAGGTGTTGTTCTTCAACAAGAACTCCGCCTGCAACGAGAAGCAGCAGAACACATGGTTAGGACCACAAACAGCGACACAGCGAGCGAGGAGCTGTGGCAGCTCAGTACCAGGAAGTCCACTGGGTCCGGGGGCTGAGTTCTGCAGCATTCGCTCAGACCCTGGACCAGCGTGGGCATGATGTGCTCCAGCAGGTAGCTCCTCATGGGGGCTGACAGGTCCTCCAGCTGCTGCTCCTCCTGCCGCTTCGCCTCCTCCAAACTCTGAGTCTGAAACCAGGAAACAGGAAGTGAACCTGACCTGTGAGGACAGGAAGCCCCGCCTCCACCCTGATCTGAGAGGCTCCACCTACCCACTCCGCCCAGCGTTCAGCCCTGCTCCTGGCCTCCTCCTGCTCCTGCTTCTCCTCCTCCACCCTCTCCCGAGCCTCTGTCCTCGTCCTCTCCTCAGCCTTGCTCCTCTCCTCCTCCTCCACCTCCTGGCGGCTGGGGCTGTAGTTCCTGGGGGGGCCCAGGCTGTCGAAGACCTTCTGCATGAGCAGCGAGCTGCCGGGCTCCTCACTGCTGGTGACCTCTGGATGGAAGAGACACAGCTGCTTCAACAACATGCCGGTGGCGGGCTGAAGAACAGCAGCAGGCCTGCTGGATTACCCAGGTGCAGAGGGGCGATGTCCTGCTCTATGAAGTAGCTGACGACCGTTTCGTCCCACGTGACGCTCTCTCTGTAGGCCTCCAGCCGCCTGAGGAACAGCTCCGGCTCGTAGTCGTGCTCCTGCACCAGCCTCTCGGGCAGCTCGATCACTCGATCCATCAGGAAGTCGTCCGACGCGTCGAGACACAGCACAAAGTCTGCGAGCACAGCACAGGGAGGCTTACAGACTGTGGGAAATGTGGCTGAAGCATGGAGGGCACAGATGTTTTACAATTATTCCTCGGTTCTTTAATCTATTCTGTCTTTTGTTTTTCAGATGTGTTTTTGGTTTGCTTTAAAATAAAGACCTCAGTTATCATCCGGACTCCTCCGGATCCTCCAAGACTGTTTACTACTGACATGCATAGACAGAACAAAGACCGATTGATCAGATCCAATATGGAAGTATTGATTAAGGGGAAAACCTCCTTGAACAGTCTGGTTGGGATTGGGTCTAAAATACAAGTTGATGGTTTAGAAGAGACTATTGCTGTTGTTAGCTCAGAAAGATCATCTGGACAGAAGCCGTCTAAATACAATTCAGGTTCTAAAGATACTTCTAAAGCTGCTCTACTTGATGATACATCAGTGATAATAGTGGGAAGGATTCCATTAATCTTCTCTCTGATAGAAACAATTTTATTGATGAAGAATCTCATGAAATCATCACTGCTGAGAGTTAAAGGAATACATGGCTCAACAGAGCTCGGACTCTTTGTCAGCCTGGCTACAGCGCTGAAGAGAAACCTGGGATTATTCTTATTCTCTTCTATCAATGATGAATAATAAGCAGTTCTAACTTTACGAAGTGCTTTCTTATACGATATTAAACTGTCTCTCCAGCTTTCTTGCAGTCTGCTTTAAAGCAGCTGTGAATTATACCAAGGAGCCAACCTCTTCTGACTGATTACCTTCCTTTTCAGAGGGGCAACATTGAAGCTGTAGTGCTGTCAACAGGAGAGTCAAGTTCTACTGGAGTAAAATTTAGGTAGCCGTCCTCTGTCATATCTGCACATGGCAGTGAAGAAAAGGATGATGAAATCAACTCTTTAAATCTGGTTACAGCATTCTCTGACAGACACCTTCTATATGTAGAATTATTCTCAGAAGCTGTACAGTAAACCAAAATAAACGAGTGTGATGATCACCTGGCATCCTCCTCCTGCTGTGTGGAGTCGCTTCATCCTGTTCTTCACCTGAAGAGCGAGTAAAACACAGTTGTGTTATATGTTGTGTGTGTTGTAGTCATCCTGTTATCCTGACGGTGCAGCAGCTTTCCGACTCACCATCAAACACTTCTTTAGCTTGTTCGTATATGTTGGGGAAATCATCGAGAACAAAACCCTGGTTTCTGCAGGGGTAGGACATCAGTTTATCCTTCAGCACCTGCAGCTGCTCCTCTGAAACTCCTGTGAGAAAGAAACATTCCACTCATTTACGACTGCATTTCTGTAGAAAACACAGAAAAGTAGACTTTCTATAACTTTGTGGTGAACTTTATTTTACATTTGTTTCTATGAATGTTTACTGATGGGAACTCAGCTGATGATTCACATGTTCAGCATTTGTTTCTGAAAAGAAACAGTTTTCATTAATTGAATCGTCTATTTTTAACTCTTCTAACCTATCTAACAGACTCAAAGGAGCCTGTTGGAGCAGCTAACCAAGTTTTCCAAAGCCCAACTAATACCTGGAATAAGACCCTAAATCAAAATGAGATGAAGAGGAGACGTCCAGGATGCAGAGCAGGAACAAAATGGAGGAAAAGGAGGAAGTTTAAAGCATTTCTTCCTTTAATCATCAGGGGAAATGTGAGATCTCTGGTGGATAAAATGGACGAGCTTGGAGCCCTGATGAGGACACAGCAGGAATATCAGGCAGAGACCTGGCTGCAGGAACAACTCTAACAGCTCTCTGCTCAGCTTTAAGACTATCCGGGCAGACAGAGACTGCAGACAGAGCGCTGACAGTAAAGGAGGAGGATCACAGAGCTGGTTAACAACAGATGGTGGAATCCTGGACCTGGCTGCAGGAACAACTCTAACAGCTCTCTGCTCAGCTTTAAGACTATCCGGGCAGACAGAGACTGCAGACAGAGCGCTAACAGTAAAGGAGGAGGATCACAGAGCTGGTTAACAACAGATGGTGGAATCCTGGACATTGAGAACCCACTGATGGAGACCTCTGAAGGTTCCTACCACACCTTCCTCTCTGCTACACTTCAGCTGGTTTACATTTTATTCTGTTATCTGTAACAACAGCTGATTAATAATAACTGATACTGCAGGGATATAACTCACCTTCAGGGATTAATAAAGCATTACTGAACAGAATTAAATGGTTTCAGTAGACAGACCTCTGTCACTCTCCCCACTGTCCTTCAGGCTGCTGAGCAGCTCCTGGGCCTCCGTCACAGAGTCCTCCACATCACTGTTCTTCACTACATCTTCCTAACAGCAGGGACAAACATGGGGAGTGTTAACAGTGGAAACACCTGCAGCCACATGGGTGAAAATGGATGTCAGGCCTCCGTGTGATGTGGCGGCTAACCAGCTGGGCGATGGCCTCGGAGACGACGTCCATCAGCGTGATGTGGTGGAGCTTGTAGCGCTCACAGATCTGCTTGGACACGGTGGTCTTACCGACCGCCGGAGGACCAAGAACACAGATACGGATGGGCTGCAGACGGCAACATGGAGTACAGCCTCATGAGAACCAGTGCAACAGATCAGTGTGTTAGCTGCAGTGTGATGTTCGCTGCTCCCACCTGCAGCCCCCGGGTCTGCCGGTACTCCTCCACCACCAGCTCCATGTTCTCCACCAGACCAAACTCACACAGCCAGTTGATGGAGAACAGCTTCTTGATGCAAACAGCCTCCATCCGAAGATTGACCAGCAGGGAATCAATTTCCATCACCTGCCACATGGAAACGACTTATCACAGATGTTTTAATGCCCTCTTCAGAGACAAAATGACAAATCAGGTGGTTAAAAATCAGCATGTTCATCCATCTGAGTCCACCTGATGACATTCACTCTGATTCAGACCCGACCTGAGTCTCAGCTCCGTGTTTCTGAGTCTCAGCTTCGTGTTTCTGAGTCTCAGCTTCGTGTTTCAGAGTCTCAGCTTCGCGTTTCAGAGTCTCAGCTTCGCGTTTCAGAGTCTCAGCTTCGCGTTTCAGAGTCTCAGCTTCGCGTTTCAGAGTCTCAGCTTCGCGTTTCAGAGTCTCAGCTTCGCGTTTCAGAGTCTCAGCTTCGCGTTTCAGAGTCTCAGCTTCGCGTTTCAGAGTCTCAGCTTCGCGTTTCAGAGTCTCAGCTTCGCGTTTCAGAGCCTCAGCTCCGCGTTTCTGAGTCTCAGCTCCGTGTTTCTGAGTCTCAGCTCCGTGTTTCTGAGTCTCAGCTCCGTGTTTCTGAGTCTCAGCTCCGTGTTTCTGAGTCTCAGCTCCGTGTTTCAGAGTCTCAGCTCCGCGTTTCAGAGTCTCAGCTTCGTGTTTCAGAGTCTCAGCTCCGCGTTTCAGAGTCTCAGCTCCGCGTTTCAGAGTCTCAGCTCCGCGTTTCTGAGTCTCAGCTCCGTGTTTCTGAGTCTCAGCTCCGTGTTTCTGAGTCTCAGCTCCGCGTTTCAGAGTCTCAGCTCCGTGTTTCTGAGTCTCAGCTCCGCGTTTCAGAGTCTCAGCTCCGTGTTTCTGAGCCTCAGCTCCGTGTTTCTGAGCCTCAGCTTCGTGTTTCAGAGTCTCAGCTTCGTGTTTCTGAGTCTCAGCTCCATGTTTCTGAGTCTCAGCTCCGTGTTTCTGAGTCTCAGCTCCGTGTTTCTGAGTCTCAGCTCCATGTTTCAGAGTCTCAGCTCCGTGTTTCAGAGTCTCAGCTCCGCGTTTCAGAGTCTCAGCTCCGTGTTTCTGAGTCTCAGCTCCGTGTTTCTGAGTCTCAGCTCCGCGTTTCTGAGTCTCAGCTCCGTGTTTCTGAGTCTCAGCTCCGTGTTTCTGAGTCTCAGCTCCGCGTTTCTGAGTCTCAGCTCCGTGTTTCTGAGTCTCAGCTCCGTGTTTCTGAGTCTCAGCTCCGTGTTTCTGAGTCTCAGCTTCGTGTTTCTGGATGTTTTCTCCTGAAGCTCTTTGACTTTTAAAAGCTTTCTTTAAAACTGCAACAGCTGAAATCAAACCACCTTTAACTGCTCTAATAATGACTGAATATGTTTCTTAGCTTTTCTACTGAGACAGACGATAGATGGATATCAGGTTGAATGTGATTAAGAAAGAAGATCAAAGGACGTTAACAGCTGAACTGTAGCAGCTACATTTCTAATTGTGTGAATTTAACTGAAGCCACTTCCTGTAACCATGACCCGACTTACCTGAAACACCACAGATACAGATCACAACATGTTGAAGCGAGCACAATAAGTGTGTTAATAAATACCACTAAATACATTCTCCGTGGGTCAGTGGAGGAGACCATATGTCACAAATTAGAAATGTTCTTTAAATGAAAGAAACAGGAATGAAAGATGATTCTGGTGGCGTTTAAAACACTAATCTGGGTCAGATAGTGGACCGCCTGAAAGGACACAAACAGCTGAATATCATCAGCATAGAAGTGACGAGAAATGTTAGAAAAAGATCGAATGATGCTGGTTCAATGAATAATGTAGAAATAAACTATTAATGGACCCAGGACTGAACCTGGTGGAACTCCACAGGTTAAAGATGTTATCGGAGAACCTGAGAAAGTCCTGTCAGATAAACAGAAAGAAAACCAATCTGATGCAGAGACCTTAAACCTCTGAAGTCAAATCTTATGCTCAACAGTATGAAAGGTGCACTGAGACCAAGTAAAACCATCACAGAACAACAGCCTGTGTGGGTAAATGTGGCGTTCGCCTACACTCATGTCCTGTAAGAGGAAGGCCTCCTCAAACGGGCGTTTCTGGATCTGTCCTGGTCCCAGTGCGGCGGCGACGGCCTGCAGGAGAAACAGCTCACAGGTTAGTGGGCTGCGATGTGTTGGTGAAACAACGAGGAATCTCAGAGATTTCTTCATCGGTTCCTCACCTTAATGATTTCCTCCATGGTGTTGTGGGAGGAGTCCACGGCCAGCAGGTAGAACGGTTTGGGTTGGTGTGCGATCACGCTGTGGACCACGCTGGAACACAGGGAACCACACAGTCAGAGCTCCCACTTAAGTTCTGATCCACGTCAGAACGTGCACACACGTGCACGTGCACACAGCGTGCACGTGCACACAGCGTGCACGTGCACGGTGGGTGCCCCACCTGGACAGGTCCCTGATGTGAATGGTGGGAACGATGTTGTGTCCATGTCCAAACACAGATATCTCAGCTGCCCGTCCGAGCCACGATTCCTGCAGACACACAATGTTTCTGATCGTCACGCACAAGATGGCGGCTTTGGTCCAACAACATGTCGTGTGATAAGAGAAAGGAGCCCGTCCTCCATCAGGCTTCCATCCATATAAATGTTCCTTATAGGTATCCATTATACGTAGCTATATAAACAGATATATTTATATTTATATGTATTTATATGTATTTAATGTTCCTTATAAGAATCCATTATATGTAGCTATATAAACAGATATATTCATATATATTTATATGTATTTATATGTATTTAATGTTCCTTATAAGAATCCATTATATGTAGCTATATAAACAGATATATTTATATATATTTATATGTATTTATATGTATTTAATGTTCCTTATAAGAATCCATTATATGTAGCTATATAAACAGGTATATTTATATTTATATGTATTTATATGTATTTAATGTTCCTTATAAGAATCCATTATATGTAGCTATATAAACAGATATATTCATATTTATATGTATTTAATGTTTCTTATAAGAATCCATTATATGTAGCTATATAAACAGGTATATTTGTATTTATATATATTTATATGCATTTATATGTATTTAATGTTCCTTATAAGAATCCATTATATGTAGCTATATAAACAGGTATATTTATATTTATATGTATTTATATGTATTTAATGTTCCTTATAAGAATCCATTATATGTAGCTATATAAACAGATATATTTATATGTATTTATATGTATTTAATGTTCCTTATAAGAATCCATTATATGTAGCTATATAAACAGATATATTTATATGCATTTATATGTATTTAATGTTCCTTATAAGAATCCATTATATGTAGCTATATAAACAGATATATTTATATGTATTTATATGTATTTAATGTTCCTTATAAGAATCCATTATACGTAGCTATATAAACAGATATATTTGTATTTATATATATTTATATGCATTTATATGTATTTAATGTTCCTTATAAGAATCCATTATATGTAGCTATATAAACAGATATATTTATATGTATTTATATGTATTTAATGTTCCTTATAAGAATCCATTATATGTAGCTATATAAACAGATATATTTATATTTATATATATTTATATGTATTTAATGTTCCTTATAAGAATCCATTATACGTAGCTATATAAACAGGTATATTTATATTTATATATATTTATATGTATTTAATGTTCCTTATAAGAATCCATTATATGTAGCTATATAAACAGATATATTTATATGTATTTATATGTATTTAATGTTCCTTATAAGAATCCATTATATGTAGCTATATAAACAGATATATTTATATTTATATATATTTATATGTATTTAATGTTCCTTATAAGAATCCATTATACGTAGCTATATAAACAGGTATATTTATATTTATATATATTTATATGTATTTAATGTTCCTTATAAGAATCCATTATATGTAGCTATATAAACAGATATATTTATATGTATTTATATGTATTTAATGTTCCTTATAAGAATCCATTATACGTAGCTACATAAACAGATATATTTATATTCCCACGCGTTAGCGGCTCTTCTTCCAGGTTTCATCGGTTGAGAAATGAATAGAACATTTGAACAGGATCTGCTGGATCTGAGCTGGTTGTTGGTCTTCAGGCCTCACCTTGAAGAAGTGATGGAAGAGCTGCTCTCCCATCCCGTACTGCAGTCCGGACGCCACCACGTACGTGGACAACAGCGCTCGGTTCTGAAAACAACCACCATGAGACAGAGGAAGGTCTGCTGCACAGAGTGAAACAGCTGGACCATGAACGCACCGTTTTGCCCAGTTTCACCACCCGTTTCTCCAGCTCCAGGTGCCGTTTGAAGTTGGGATGAGCTTTTCTGCTCCAGAAGATCTGGTCAGTGAGAGGCAGCTCCGGATCATCCTGGTGCACAACAGGTGTTCAGCGTTAGCACGACGTCAGACACTCACACAACATCTCATGTTAGGTATGTGCTGGGGAGCACGAGGAGTCCCTGACAGGGTCGATGGCTTTGCTGCAGGCCCAGGTCATCACCGTGGAGACGAGGACAAACAGCTTCGGCCCACAGAAGCGGCTCATCTCTTCATGGAGGGCTGGGAATAAACCGAGAGCAGTCGTTAGTTGCTTTTCTCTGGAAGGAGGAAGCGTTCAGGAAGCTGGAATCAACATCCAGAAGATAATGTTTCTGAGGCTTCTTTCTCCTAAAGTTTAATGTTCCGCTCTCCAAAGATCACACATGGAAACAGTCAAAGCAGCAGTTAGTTCAGCTGCTAACAGACAAGCTTTTATTTCCCTTTAGTAGCTGAGCACATTACACTCCTGAGAAAGCCGTCCTGCCCTAATAAGTTCAAGGTTAGACTACAGCAATGGACTTTATGTCGCCTTCAACTGGTGCAAAATGCTGCTTTAACCAACACTAACAGACCTGTGCACATCACTCCTGTTCTTAACTCCCTTCATCGGCTTCCTGTCCTTTATAGAACTGATTTTAAACTTTTAAAGTTTGTTTTTAAAGCTCTTAACGGCCTCACCCCATCGTATTTATCTGAGCTTTTAACTGTAATCCTGGTGGAGCTCTGAGGTCAACAAATCAACTTTTGCTGGAAGTGTTCAGGATAAAATACAAACCCTGGGGTGACCGAGCCTTTTCTGCTGCTGCCCCTCTGCTCTGGAATAAGCCCCCCCCCCCCCCCGAGATGCGTCTTATTTCTGACCTGGGCCTCTTTGAAATAAGTAGGTTTTTAGCCCTGATTTAGATGGCTTTTAATACCCAGCAGTATGGTGACACTTTTATATTATCTTATTCAATTTTGCTGTATCTTATTGCATTTACTGTTATTTTATTGTTTTATTCTTTTCTTTATTTATCATCTGCTGTAAACCGAAACGGATTGTTGTAAAGGGCTGTAGAAATAAATTACATTTACATTACAGAATAATTCAGTTATTTTATCTGCAGCGTTGAGCTTTGTTAAAAACGTTCAAACTCTTTGTTTTTAACTTGAATATTTTCCATATTTGTCCCTCAACACAGTCCAGTCCTGAGCGGTTCTCACCTGTGACAGCCCAGGTCGCCTCCTCCACCTGGTCAGCGTGCTGAGTGACGTCATAGATCACTACGTCACAGTCCATCAGGTGAGACAGAAGCTCATCTCTGCCCGGATGCTTCCAAATGCAAAACAAAGCTGCTCATCGTGCTGCCTCACCTCTTTGGACAGGTTTGGATCAGTTCACCTACCAGATATTCCTCCAGCACGTGCGGCCTGCCCTCATTGGATCGGTCAGAAACGGTTCCAACCACCTGGAAAGCTGCGCCTCCGCTCAGGTGAGACCCCTGCTCCTCTTCTTCCTCATCCTCCTCCTCTTCCTCCTCCTCCTCCTCCTCCTCAGCAGGGGCTCCGGTCACACTCTCACACAGAAACTGAACAACGGACAACGTCAAACCAAGCCGCGTGACGTAACCAGCAACTGATCTCAGACCTGCTCTCGCGCCATCACCTTTGCGATGTTTCCGGATGAGTACGAGTCGATGTTGTTGAGAAAAACTCTTCTGGGAGACTGCTCGACTTTCTCCATCAGCTTCTCCGCCATCTTACCTGCGTTCAGCCGTTAGCCGATCTGTTGGTGTCGCGTTGCCATGGAGACGCGCTCCCTGGCGACGCGGACGGCCCGTTTTTTGTCATGTTTATTTCGTTCAGAGAAGTTTTCTTCTGGAAAATGATGTTTGCAGGCTGTTCATGCTGATCAGAAGTGTGTCGGACTGATAAAGTGCTCCTTAATTTAAGGCTGTGAACGATTTAAAGCCTGAAAACAAAGCTGTGAACGATTTAAAAGCACTAAAGTAACGGTAACGGATATTTTATGTGCCACATCTAACTTCACCCAGAACCAAGTCACCCCAAACCCCAAGAATGACTGAACTTTGGTCCGAACAAGGCTGATATTGTGAAGGTTTTCCAGGTTTTTACTTTGAAAACACAGATTTAAGCTGCTGGAAGAACTTGTTAACCTGTTAATGCCTGGAGTAGGACTCCAAATCAAGACGAGTTAAAAAAATAAGATGTTTAGGATGCAGAGCAGGAACAAAATGGAGGAAAAGGGGGAAGTTTAAAGCATTTCTTCCCCTGATCATCAGGGGAAATATATCTCTGGTGGATAAAACAGACGAGCTTGGAGCCCTGATGAGGACACAGCAGGAATATCAGGCAGAAACCTGGCTGCAGGAACAACTCTAACAGCTCTCTGCTCAGCTTTAAGACTATCCGGGCAGACAGAGACTGCAGACAGAGCGCTAACAGTAAAGGAGGAGGATCACAGAGCTGGTTAACAACAGATGGTGGAATCCTGGACCTGGCTGCAGGAACAGCTCTAACAGCTCTCTGCTCAGCTTTAAGACTATCCGGGCAGACAGAGACTGCAGACAGAGCGCTAACAGTAAAGGAGGAGGATCACAGAGCTGGTTAACAACAGATGGTGGAATCCTGGACCTGGCTGCAGGAACAGCTCTAACAGCTCTCTGCTCAGCTTTAAGACTATCCGGGCAGACAGAGACTGCAGACAGAGCGCTAACAGTAAAGGAGGATTCACCTGTTACCTGCTGACACGATGTGACATAATCAACTCAGTTGTTGCCAAGCTACAAAAACAAAAAGTGTCCAAAGTTTGTAAATTTTCCAACAAAGCCAGAGAAGTTTAAGTGATTCAGCCGAAATACGTGTTTTAAACAGACATTTAACTGAATAAAGCTTATGTTAAAGAATAAATCTGCATCATGTTCAGCTCCAGTCTGATGAATGTTCTGAGATATAAAGTCTCCATAATTACTCAAGTCACATGTTTTTTTAATTGAATTAATGAAATTCAGAGTTGATTCCACAGAGTTACATTCATTTAAAACAGTTAAAACAGTAAAAAGCCCACAGTGTAGAACTCATTGTGTTCAGGTCCAGATCAAACAGCTTCATTCTGCCGACACAGCAAAGTTATCAAACTGAGCCAGTTCAAACGAGCGAGTCCCTATCGCCGCCCAGCCGTTCTTCGGCGCCGGAACCACGACGTTCTTCCACAGCGGCGTTCCGTCCAGCGTCCCGAAGGCGTTCTGACCCTACAGGGGAGACAGCTCGCGTTACTCCGCTTCCCGCGCTCTCAGCCACCTCACATCAGCTACTTACCTGCACAGTGAGCGCTAAGGTGTGCCAGCCGTGCGCTGCGGTCCCGGACCGCCCCTCCGCCAGTACGGTCTGACCCGCTGTGACAAAACAGAGCCCATCAGAACCGGCAGAACAATCAAAGGGCATCAGAGGAGTCACACTGACCCAGATCATTGGTAACTTTGTAGGTGCCGTCAGCAAAAACCCAGAAGAAGACTCCTTTGGCGCTGCGGACCGCCTGGCCTCCTTTATCCACCCGGGCCGCGACAAACACGCCGCCGGCGTTCACGGTCTCCATGAAGACGTCACACGTGACCGTCAGGTTCTGCCTGCTCACACACACCTGGATGTTATCAAAGTTCTACCGTCACAGAACCACCGGCACCGGAGCGCCGCTCACCACTGATAGTCTCCGATGACGCTGATGGTCTGGTCGGCGTCCGTCGCCCAGGTGACCGGTCGCTGCATCACGACCTGTCGAAAGGTGAAGACGTGCGGCCCGGGGTCGGTGAGGTTCACGTGGTACTCGAAGACGCCCGTCTGGTCGGCGAAGTCCGGAGCCTCTGAGAACGGCGGGTTTCCTGCAGAGCGGCGAGAAAACGGGACGTTACCGTTCGGAGGCGTCCTCTGCGGCGCCCGTTTGACCAGAACAGAAAAATAAGCTGGTTTCCTTTTAATTAGCTCCGTATGAACCGGACTCAGTTAGAATTGGACAACATGAACTTATTTAATGAAAAGATTATTTTAACTTCACGGAAGTTTTATTAATAAAAATATAGAAAAACAAAATTACAATTTTTTTTATTAAAAATTCAGTCTAAATAAGACTTTTTTTTTTAAGAATCAGTGAAATTGTTGGAAATATTTTCAGCAGATTAACAAAATAAATAAATCTTTTCCAAATTTATGATACGAGTGTAAATTTTTTTAGGTTCACAGAAATATTTTTAAATAATAATTTTTTGCCAGAAATATTTTGATTTTTAACAATAATTTTGCCTCTAAAAAAACAAAATTATTTGTTGAAAATTAAAATCAGCTCATTAAACATTTTTATTTGATTCTAATCCATTTATTTTCTTAGTTAATATTAAATTCTTGTGTTTTTTCCCTGTAGAAATAAATCATTTCATTTGGAGATAAAAAATATTTATTTATTAATGACCTGAACCTGTTTTTTAATTAAATCTGAGTTTTATTTAAATAGCTGCTGCGTCGGTCTTTGGACTTACGGACATCGAAGTCGTCCTTGTAGGCTTTAGGGAAGCGGGCTGACGGCGGCGGCTCGGGGTGGCTGCCTTTCCTTCCCGTGGTGACGGTGGTGAGCGTGTAAACCTCGTCTTCAGACAGGTTCAGAGTAAACGATCCGTTGACCAGCTGCAGACACCAGAAACAGGTCAACACGAGACCCCACCCAACCTTTCCCTCAGAGTCTGCGTGGCGGTACCTTCACTGGAGTCAGCCTCTCGAAGAAGGACGGCGTCTTGGTCTTGAAGTTGAACTGCGTCCGCCACAGCTGCAGCTCCTTGATGGGGGCCTGGGGATAAAAGATGTTGAATGAGAGAAGAGCTCCACGCCTGGTGAAGAACTCTCTGAACTTACGAAGGATCCCTTCAGCTGGAAAGTTGCGCTCTGAGGCGTCACGTTGAAGGGAGGAAGAGGAGGTCGGACGCAGACTGAGTGGTCATGAGTCTGAGGGAAACATCGGAGAAACACGTCAGAGACTCCTGATAATCAGCTGATAATCAGCTGATATCAGGATTAAAAACACAAACCAACCGTCTGTGTTCAGCAGAAGGAATAAAAGAATCAGAGAAACGGTTCGTTTCCTATCCTAGCACAAAGGATTCATCTTTAACGTGTCAAACCACGACCGACTCACCATGGTTTCTATGACAACAGTGAGGTTCCCCTTCCCGTCGGTCAAGGCGACGTAGCTTCCTCCCTGTTCCAGGTGTCCGACTGTCTGCAGGTAGGTCCATCCAGGCTGAGCGAACTGTGTGCTGTGGGCTACAGGAAGAGCCATCAGTCAGTCCTACACAGATCCCAAAGCTCTCACCTTCAGCCATCTGCTGCCAAACCAGTTTATGGTTTATTTCTCAACCAGAACCGGCAGAAACCCTCAGTTTTATCCTCAGATGAAGGATAAACTCAGCTGCATCTTTATTTCACAGCGTATCAGAATCCGTTCAGAACCTGTTTCGGACGCAGACCTGTGATCCAGATCGGAGACTCCACCACATAGTTCCCGCTCCAGGGTTCCTGAGCCGTCATCAGCCCGTCTCGGCCGAACGGCAGCTCCTCGTAGTAACTCGCCACCAGGTTCCAGGAGATGGTTCTGCGGGGCGGTTCACCGTTAACCACACAGCTTCACCACCTTGTGAAAACGTGTGTTTGTGCGTCCTTACGAGGTCATGTGTCCGTTGACGTAGTTCTGGTTGAGGATGCGGGCCCAGCAGCCTCCGCCCACCTCATCGTTGAAGGTGCTGTAGTCCTCCGATGACCACAGCTTCTTCTGCGTCTTCAGGGCCTGCGTCATCGTGACGGTGCCCGGGTAGTGAGCCCTGAGCGCCACAACACAAGCGCCGGGTTAGTAAGACAGGAAGTGAAATTCCTGGGGTTTCAGAGACATCGCGGTCCTGTTAGTAAAGACTCAGCTGTTGCACCACACCTCAGGGTTAGAAAGGAGACAGACGGCGAGCATGAAAACAGCGCCCACACACGGGGCTCCTACCCTATCACGTCTACAGCTCCGCTGAGCTCGGGGTCGAGCAGCAGCGACTGGGCAATGGGTTCCCACAGGTTGTCGCTGGCTATGATCCTGACCCGCTCCAGACCAAATTTATCCAGAGTGTACCGCAGCAGCTGGTGACGGTCACACCGGGAGATGGAGAGGAAAACACAGACATTCACAGCTCTGATCATCTGACATTTGCTGCCAACACGCAAAACCGGACCGAAAGGATCGTTTCTGATCAAAGTTAAAGCTGATTTATGTCCCGTTTTACTCATCTGGAGGCAGCCATGAGGAATGATCTTTTGTAGAAATACAAACATTTACTTTCACTGAACCTGCTTTACATGATTCAGGAGATTCAGCGTTTTGCCTGCCCTGTGGGGTTCCTCAGGGTTCTGTACTGGGCCCATTAATGTCCCAGTTAAATGATTCAACAGCACCTTCTGCCACAGTGATAATCTGCTAATCCTTTGGGAACTTCATCATCCTCAAACTGCACAAACTGCCACATCCAGGCTCTGAGGGGGAATAGCATGCTAACATTTTTGGTTTATTTGGTGTTTAAACATTTAGGAGAAAATCCCACAGAGAACAGAGAGAGTTCAAACCAACCAAGTAAAGCAGGTCCTCTTTAGAGTCGTGTAGCTCCAACATACTTTACAGTAGAAACATTCAAAGTTTAAAACAGGTCACTAAAAGTTGGATTTTTTTCTGACAGAATCTGTATTTTCGTATCTTTCACAGTTTTTACAGAATCACAGTTTAAGTTTTAGTATTTTGATGCTCATAATTTACACTGGGTACAACATTCATACATCCAAACGTAGGCATTTTCTCCTCTTTCACCCAGTGTGACTGTGACAGGCCTTGCAGTTTAATCTCAGATCACCCACAGAAAGACTTGATATCTGCTAAATTACCAAATTACTGCAGCCTTAAAACCAACTGAGAGGTAAAAACATGTAAAGTTTGAGATGCTTCACGTGATGGCAGCAACAAGGTACAGTTCATTACCACCAAATGCCAACACTGGTCATGATGTGGAGCAGTTTTACATCTGTGTTAGTTTATGATTGAAAGGAAGAACAGCCACAAACATTCAGCTGAGGCGTTATAGGAAGAAAGAATTTCTGAGGAAAGCCAAACCCTGCAAAAGTTTTACCATCTGAGCATCACATGTTCAACAGGCGATTATACAGAGATCTCAGCACACTTTGTGCTGTACTTACCCAATCACCTCAACAGAATCATTAAGATACGGGTCAGAGATCATAGAATTAGCGACGCTCCAGTCGCCGTCTGCTGCGATGATGCCAACGCCAGCCAGACCAGCTCTATCCAACATCTCCCGCAGCACCTTGGCAACAAACAGACGCTCTCAGATGAGCCCAGAGAGAACCTTAAACATCTCAGTGGGACTCAGCTCAATGCGAGTGGCTGTTTTTCCCCTCAAGTCAGAGCAGACTGAGCTAAAATCAATGACAGGACATTCAAAGATGCAGATTGAGAGTAGGCTGCGTTACCTTGATGTACTTCACGTCGAATTGTCTCTCATTCCAAATCTAAAACAGACAAAAGTGAATTTTAGAATCATAGCAAACACATTCCTCTCAAAGACTGTTAAAAGGTTCCAGTTTATTTTAATGCTGAAACGACTGCTTGAGTAACTCAAACAAATTTATTACAAAAAATCTTTCCTTTAATTCACTGAAAATCAGTCGACTTGTTAGCAGAGAACAGAAGGAAACAAGCTAGCAGAGAACAGAAGGAAACAAGCTAGCAGAGAATAGAAGGAAGGAAGCTAGCAGAGAACAGAAGGAAACAAGCTAGCAGAGAACAGAAGGAAACAAGCTAGCAGAGAACAGAAGGAAACAAGCTAGCAGAGAACAGAAGGAAACAAGCTAGCAGAGAACAGAAGGAAACAAGCTAGCAGAGAACAGAAGGAAACAAGCTAGCAGAGAACAGAAGGAAACAAGCTAGCAGAGAACAGAAGGAAACAAGCTAGCAGAGAACAGAAGGAAACAAGCTAGCAGAGAACAGAAGGAAACAAGCTAGCAGAGAACAGAAGGAAACAAGCTAGCAGAGAACAGAAGGAAACAAGCTAGCAGAGAACAGAAGGAAACAAGCTAGCAGAGAACAGAAGGAAACAAGCTAGCGGAGAACAGAAGGAAGCTAGTGGAGAACAGAAGGAAGCTAGTGGAGAACAGAAGGAAGCTAGTGGAGAACAGAAGGAAGCTAGTGGAGAACAGAAGGAAGCTAGTGGAGAACAGAAGGAAGCTAGTAGAGAACAGAAGGAAGCTAGAGAACAGAAGGAAGCTAGCAGAGAACAGCTTCAGCCTGTTAATATGAACAAATATTCTGAGTTACATCAAAGTCCAAACAGAACAAAAACAGCTCATTTATCAGACCGTGTATCTGAAACATCAGAGACTGACAACTCCAAAAAGTACTTAAAATCTTGTCCTCATATCTTAAATGCAGCGTAGAAATGTGTTAACGAAAGCTCACAGATACTTCACACAATCCCTTTAACAACTATATCTTTAGCAGCATGCTCGGGACTAAAATGTTCCTGTGGGACAGTAAAAAAGCAGACTTCTCTTTAATCATTGCTCCACATGTAGGTTCGATCCACATTAAGTGGATCAGCCTGAAAAGTGTAAACCACAGCGGGTGCAGGAGTACACACCCCAACATACTGGATATCCAGGTCGTGATACTGCTTGGCACCGAGGATCCAGTTCACCACGTATGTAGCAGTGATGTCTGGGAAGTCATAAGGCCAGTTCTTCCCATGACCCACCCAACCAGGGAAGGCCCAGGGCAACCCTACAGAGAAGATGCATTAGCTTCACCATCCCTGGTGTCTACACAGCCTCTACAAACAGGTATGTTCACACCAGATATGCCTCATTTAACTGCTAAACCAAAGCTGGAGTTCAGCTCAGGAGAGCTTATTTGTATCTGTAAGTAGATCCATTTACCAGCCTGACAGAAAAGATCCACACAACAACATCAAATCTACTAAAACATGTTAAAAACATCCAAACTAATGATAAAAAGGTTAAAAACTAGAACTCCAACTCATTCTGGGACTAAAACCCTTCATCCAGATGGAAGAAGAACAAAGGATGGGAGTCATTCAGCTGAATGCTGCTGCTGTCTGTGGTTGATGGCACCACAGAAGAAGACAGTCAGAGGGAAGGTTTCCTTAAACACAGAAGCTTCTGAGCCCGTTTCCAGTCGGAGGGTCGGAGATGGTCCCAGATGTTTAACAGTCGGCGTAATATCCATGAACAAAGAGCCGGGTTCTTACCTATGAGCGTGATGTTGGGGTTCCTGTTCTTGGCCTCCTTCATCAGCCACCACTCGTAGCCCCTGAAGTAATTCTCATCGTTCTCGTAGTGCATGTGTGACGGCTCCGTTCCATCTGACCAAGACACAGCGTTATAAATAAAGTTAAAAATAACTCAATGATGACATAATCTTCCTTTTCTCAGCAATAAGACGTCAACAACAACGAAGAATGTGGCAGAAACATTAAAACTGGTTTAATAATGTACATAAAGTGGTTAAAATGGCTGCACCAAAGGTCATCAGCAGGTGGCGTTACTGAGCATCACAACAGGAAAGAGCTCCATAAATTAGGCTGTGTTGGTGACGTTCACATTATGGAACACCAATTTAATCCATAAATCCATAAAATCCATAAATCCATAAAAACAAACACATCAGCAGATGGAAGAAAGTAACATCAAAAGCAAATGAGCACATCGAATACACACACTAAAACGTTTTTAAATGGGCAGGTTAACCGTTTCCATTCGTATATTTGATATTTATATTTTTTATTTACATTTATTATTTATGTTAAAATGTCCCTAATGACATTCCGTACTTTCATCTGTAAGATGGATGGTTTTAATGATCAATAAGCCTTTTAAAGCTCTGATAAAGAGATTGGTATTCATAAAACAAACAACCTGAGGGAGTCACGTGACTCCTGACAGGAGCCAGGTGTGGTCACGTGACGCAGGAGGAGGCCGTCTCACCTGTGGTCTGAGCGTCTCCCCCAATCTCCACCTTCAGGATGTGCAGAGAGGCTCCGAAGTTTGGCTGCAGGCGGCGACACAAACACACAAACAAACAAACAAACAAACAAACAAACAAACAAACAAACAAACAAACAAACAAACAGTGAGTTTCCTCCAGCTGCACTCTGACCCGCTCACCTGTGGGAGGAGCTGCGTCACCTCACCTTGAACAGGTAGTCCAAGATCTGGCTCCGGTACGGCTCCGCGTAGTTCACCAGTAACCGAGACGTCGCCTGCACGCGCACACACACGCACGCACGCACGCACACAGATGAAGGGTCACATCAGTAAAACTGCTCCGCTGCGCGCACGCTTCCAGCACCAGGAAGTAGACGGTGAACTCACCCCTCCGCCGCTCAGACCTCCGATCCCATCAAAGACTCTGCCCAGCCCGCCCTCATCACCCAGCGGGTAAGACTGAGCGGAGGAGTCGGCGGAGAGGAGGAGGAGGAGGAGAGCGGGCACAGCCCGGGCGGACACCCGCTGCTCCATACTGCCAGCCCGGATACGAAGCTGCGCGGCGCCTGGTTTTTATGAGCGCGCTCACGCGTCTAAGCGTCACATGACAGCGCAGCTGAGTGGTCACGTGCTGTCAGAGCTGGCCAATCAGCAGTTTCAGGGAGCAAAAGTACAACATTAAAATAAAGAAAAGTCGTTAATGTCTCGTGACGTCCTGTTCCTTTAATAAACTCCATTTCCCAGAAGCCCCAGCGGGCTCCAACCAATCACTGCTCACTGCCCAAAAGCACAGCGAGAGCTTATTCTCTGAGGCAGATTCAGCTGATCTGCAAAGGAAGGCCTGAAATAAAGATGTTTAACTAACTCCTCTCACATCTAAACTCGAGTTTTAGACTTACAGGATCAAGTCAATTCAACTTTTATTTACGAAGCTCCAAATCTCAACAAAAGTCATCTCACTTCAGACATACAGCCCAATTCAAACTGATTACAGTACAATTAATTCAGTTCCAAATGAATTCACACAGAGCCTTTTAAATAAAGTATTTTAGCTCAGGAAACCAGCAGATTGCACTGAATCTTCTCTCTGATCCAATCCGTGAGCTGCACGAGGCGACAGAACCAGAACCAGGAAGGAATAATATAATCATTTATACTGCAGCAACAAAAGTTTCCGACAGTGATTATTAAGTATTATTGAACTGGATTGAAAAGTGAATCAATAATCCAACAAATGCAAGAAATAACTGGAAAAAATATGATTGAATTGTTTTAACAATTTCTTGGCAACATAATTTGAGTTTATCCATATTTGCATTATTACACAGCCCTCATTTCTTTATGTATTCATATATATAATGTACAATATATATATATATGAAATGAAAAAAATCAATATATGAAGCAAAAAAAAACATTTTTCTTCGACACAGCCTGAAGGATCAATAAGTAAAAAAATATGGATCAAAGAACAGAACATTAAATACAACATTTGAATTAGATTTAATTGATACATTGATTATAATCAGTTTAATCTCTGCTGATGTTACTGCAACAGGTTCACAAGCAGTTAAACGGTGGAATTACCTCGAAATGAAATGGTTTAAAGTATAATTTAAAGTATAATACACAGCTGGATCAAGGCTGACTCTAAACTCATCGTTATAACTGACACAGAGGTCCATAATGACACTTTTTATTGGATCTATCAGCAGATTCTCCCATTCACCATCACTCCCACGTCTGTTACTCTCTGATGCAGATGGTTTCTCTGCTGGTGAACTTTGTGGGTCATATTACTCTGAAGAAGGTCACCAGAAGCAGCTTCATGACACCGATACACAGGAGCAGCTCCACAGTCTGATGATGGAATACGTTTCTTTGGGTTTGCTTCATTTTGACCTTCTTTGGGTTCGCTTCATTTTGACCTTCTTTGGGTTTGCTTCATTTTGACCTTCTTTGGGTTTGCTTCATTTTGACCTTCTTTGGGTTTGCTTCATTTTGACCTTCTTTGAGGTGATTCAGCTGCTTGTCAGATGAAAAGGTTGAAACTCCCAGCATGAAGCTGTCTGCTGCCTCTGCAGCAGTGTGTTCAGCAGCTGATTCCAGCTGCTCAGTTCATCACTGCAGAACACATTTGTCTTTCCTCACCGAGCCTCCGGCTGAAGCCGCCTCCTGCTCCACCTGCACCCTCAGGAGGCTCCTCCTCTGCTGCTCCGCTGCCTTCAGCTCCTTTGAAAGTCTCCGTTTCTCCCTCTTTAAGGACCTTTGAGCCCTCAGGAACATCTTTTTGGAGTAGAATCCTCCGCTGTTGTCGACTATGATTTTGTCGATTTTGTCCAGCAGCTGCCTGGTTTGCTCCTCGTCCTTCACTTCGTTGTTGAAGACGTGATATCTGCCAGAGAACCGCTGCATGAGGGCTGTGAGTTCTGCACTCTTTGAAATAAACTGCTCGATAGTTTGTGTCTTTAGCTTGTCTCCATGTGTGAACAACACCAAGGAGTAGTTGGCGGCCGCCTCACCGAACGTATTCAGGATTATCTGGAGAGTGTCTGCCTCCTCCTGGGTGAACCTGCCCAGCCTCAGAACCACCAGGAAGACGTGAGGACCCGGAGCCGACAGCGACAGGCAGCTTCCAAGCTTCCTCAACACTTCATCTCCACTGATGTTTGTGTCAAACAGCCCCGGAGTGTCGATGACGGCGACCTCCCTGCCCCCCACGGCCGCCTCGGCCCTGTCACACTGAGCTGTCCAGGAGGACGGAGACGCCTGGGACTGGAAGGCTCCTCTGCCCAGGAGGGTGTTTCCTGTGGCGCTCTTCCCTCCTCCAGTCTTCCCCACCAGGACGATCCGCAGTGCGTCACTCTTCTTCTGCTTCTTAGATCCTGCAGACAGGAGAGACAACCACAGCTTTTTGTTCTTTAGCTGCTCAAACAATGGATCCCTGAGCTCCAGCAGCTGACCTCACGGTGCAAGATGCTGTCAGTCTATCCAAGAAAGAATGATATGAACATAGACTCCTTATCTGACTACAGAGGAAAGGAGTTTATTATACGCAGCTGTTATAATACAAGCAAAGGAAGGAAAAACGTGGATCTGAGAAAAATCACATTTCAACAGGAAATAAAATCAGTTTCCAATTCAAAGGTTGAGGAAACAAAAAGAGTTTCTACTTTAGTCGTCATGTTAAGAAGGACGAATGGATTTATTGTGTTTGTTAAAACCAGATTTTTAACATGATATTATTAACTGAAGTTGAATTCTCCTGCATGTATTTATTTATTCATCCGACCTAAAGCAGCACACAGTTCTCATCCCGGTGACCCAGAAAAAGCTGTTTCACAGAAGAAGAAAAAGCAGATAATGAGGCAATAACCAAAGGGGGGATCATACATCCCATTCATTGGAAAAGACGTGTACAGAGCTGTGAAGCTGTCCAACTCAACATGGCACCAATTTATCACAGATTCACCAGGTTTTACCTCCTGAGTCAGATATATGTCTGTAAATAAATCAATTCCACTGTTTGTGTTTCATGACAGAAGACAATCAAACGGCCGAGCTGAGCAACTGCTGGACGCTCCGTGTAAACAGGCTGACCTCTGACCTCTGGCAAAAACTGCATTCAG
The DNA here is from genome assembly GCF_036924035.1 of Leuresthes tenuis. Classification (NCBI taxonomy): domain Eukaryota; kingdom Metazoa; phylum Chordata; class Actinopteri; order Atheriniformes; family Atherinopsidae; genus Leuresthes; species Leuresthes tenuis. The sequence continues at coordinate 33,678,891 of NW_027325369.1, forward strand.
AAACAGCTGGAAGCCAAGAAGGTTTTAACTGAATTCCTCTGATCAACACATTCATTCTGGTCCAAACACCTGATTTAACCTGTTGCTGTGATAAGTTTAGCTTTTGCTCCACAGCTAAACCAGACAAACCAAACTTAGCTTAGCTAGCTAACAGGCTAGTTTGAATATTGCTGCTCTGGAAACATGTAAACTGTTTATTAATATCTTTCTTTTGATATTTTCACTTTGTATATCAAACAGGTTTAATGAGTAATTGTATTAAATCAGAGTGAAGTGATGAACTCTATATTATTACAGCTCCCTTTGGCTGAATATTTCAGTCTGATTGTCGGCGGGTTGTTTTTATGCTTTTGTCTTACTTTGGATTTATAACTTCAGTTTTACTTTGTTGTCTCATCTGTTCAGTCTTTGTTTCATGTCCTGTATTATTGATTTATTTCCTCAGTTTGTCCAGTGTTCTCAGGTAGTCCTTCTTTCTTCTCCCCTGTACATTAATCCCTAACCCTTGTTACTCATTAACCCCCTCGGTATACGTCCTGATTTTCCTTGTCCTTGCCACACATTTAATCAGCCTATCTGTTTGTCTGTCTGTCAGCCTGTCTTCCTGTTGGTTAGCTTTATAACTTTCATCTTATCCTGCTCCATCAGCGCCTTTAGTTTTAATTAAGCCTCCTGGATTATTTCTGCCTTTCTTCGCCTCCTCCCTCCTAACATGTCTGTAGACCCTTTGCGTTCCACTTTACAAGTAACCACTTGGTGATCCGAACACAACCGAGCTTTGCTAGCTTGCTTAAGTCCAGAGAAACGGAGACCATCGTTGCACATTGGTCATTATTCAGCAGTGGTTTACAGGCAGTTATGGAGCAGAGGAGACAGACGTGTCTTTTGAATAAATTGTGTTGTTTATTTTTTGTACATCTGCAACCATGCTAAGCTAATGAGCTAACAGTATTTCACCATTTCAGCGTTATTAGCTTAGTTTATCAAATGTCAGCAAACACAAAGAGCCTTTTTAACCTTATTTCAGGTCCACCCATAGAAAATGTAAACTAGATCTCATGCTCCATTGAATTTAGGGTGTTTTGATTTGTTTGTGCGCCTTATTGTAAAGATATTGTGTTAGCTCAGATCCTGTCCTTTGTTTGGAGGGACCCTGATATCTCTAGGATCATGTTTTAACGAATATACTGTAAGATGAGCCTCTGAAAACACCAATAATAATAAAATTCGATATATCTGCCCACGCCAAGTAAAAAAAACAACATTTTTAACAAGTTTCAGGGTACTGGCATCATCTTTATTGACAAGATGGCAACTTATATCAGCCACTGACCATGGCTCCATAACATGAACACACAGCTGAATATATGTGGAAGTGCTAGGATTTGTTGACTGGAATAAATGGATGAAAGTTGGGGATTTAGCAGGGAACCAGATCTGTGTTGACATTACAATGTAGGGTTGGATAATAAGTGGTGATCGTGATGCTTGTAACAGAGATTTAAAGTCTAAAGAGTTTTTCCTGATTGATCAAAATATTCTGGTTAAGCTTCAGATAAAAGATTATCACTGATTATGTGTTTAAGTGTAGAATCATGTGAAAGCTCATGCAGGTTCTCCCATTAACACACCGAACCACCATGTTTCCACAGACCGACTCAAACCAAATCAGGAATCTGATTTTCACAGTTTCTGCTACATGCATGGAAGGATGAGTTTAAATTATTCTTTCATGACTAAATGTCCTTCATTTAAAACTTTTGCTCCTTCGGTTTCCGGTTGTGTCTGTTGTTCTTTTCCAGTCAGCATGATATATGTACCCATACCCTGAGCTGGTTAAAGCAGTTTTCCTCTGACAGAGGGAGGTTTTCCTGTCAGTAATAAACTTTCTTCAGTTCTCCTTATTGTATGGTGCAGCGATCTGAGACCCCCACTGCTAAAGCTCCAACAGCAGCTCCAACAGCAGCTCCAGCAGCAGCTCCGACCACCAGGCCGATCGGACCCGCCGCAATCCCCAACACGCCGCCAATGGCAGCGCCGCAGGTCGTGGCGACAGCGATCGCTGGCGCCGCAGTGAAGTTGTTGGACCGCTCAGCTCGAGCTCGGGCTTCGCACTGGTATCTCACATGCAGCCGGGTCTCCTCCCGGCGGTACGATCTTCCTATGAATTTGACTCTGAGTGCTTGCAGCTCCTTCTGCTTCTCCTCTTGCATCTCTTTCAGGAGTCGCTCCTTCTCTTTCTCTATTGCCACCTCCGCTCTCTGATACATTGCATTCGTATAGTAGCTTCCACCGTTAGCCATGGTCATCTTGTCAATTTTGTCCAGGAGCTGTCTGGTTTGTTTGGGGTCTTTGATCTCGTTGTTGAAGACCTGGTATCTGTCATAGCACTTTCGGATGATGGCCTTCAGGTCCGGGCTCTCTGAGATGAAGGCCTCAATGGACTGGTTCTTCAGCTGGTCTCCATGTGTGAACAGCACCATCGTGAATCTCTCTGCATCCTCCCCAAAGGTGGTCTGAATCATCTTGACGGTGTCCTTCTCCTCCTGGGTGAACCTGCCCAGTTGGAGAACCACTAGGAAGGCATGAGGACCAGGAGCTGACAGAGATATGCACGTCTTGATCCGGTTCAGCACTTCTTCTTGGCTGAAATTTGTGTCAAACAGGCCCGGAGTGTCGATGACGGCCACCTTCTGACCATCGACATCTCCTTTGGCTTTATGACATTCAGACGTGAGGGAAGACGGAGAAAGGTCTGATTCAAAGGCCTCCCTCCCCAAGATGGTGTTGCCTGCTGCGCTCTTTCCCACTCCGGTCTTCCCGACCAGAACAATCCTTCTCTCGTCTGGATCTGTGTGTAACACGTAGTATTGTTATAACAGAACACTGCAGTGAGAATAAGCATCTTTTTGTTTCTTTGGAACAAACTACATAAGACTATTGGCTTCCAGAGCAATGTTGCAGCACCTTGTTTCTACAGAAGCCCAGAGAGGACAAACCCAACACTGGCTCTGGTTTTAAGTTACTTCTTCTCTGCAGCTTCACCATTAGATGCCACGACAAACTGCTCCTACTTCAAGGCAGTATTTGGAATCAATGAGTGTTTAAAACATTTTATGAGACAAAAGTTTAGAAATTTAGAAGAAGAAATGGTTCAGTAGGTATTGTCTATGCTTTAAAACACCATCCATTAAACGCGACCCAATGCGACCAATAAACCCAACACACCAATAAACACGACCCAACTTGACTCAACGCAACCCAACGTGACTCAATGTGAGTCAAAGTGACCCAACGTGAGTCAAAGTGACCCAACGTGACTCAACGCAACCCAACGTGAGTCAAAGCGACCCAACGTGACTCAACGCAACCCAACGTGAGTCAAAGCGACCCAACGTGACTCAATGTGAGTCAAAGCGACCCAACGTGAGTCAAAGCGACCCAACGTGACTCAACGCAACCCAACGTGAGTCAAAGCGACCCAACGTGAGTCAAAGCGACCCAACGTGACTCAATGTGAGTCAAAGCGACCCAACGTGAGTCAAAGCGACCCAACGTGACTCAACGCAACCCAACGTGAGTCAAAGCGACCCAACGTGAGTCAAAGCGACCCAACGTGAGTCAAAGCGACCCAACGTGACTCAACGCAACCCAACGTGAGTCAAAGCGACCCAACGTGAGTCAAAGCGACCCAACGTGACTCAATGTGAGTCAAAGCGACCCAACGTGAGTCAAAGCGACCCAACATGAGTCAACGTGAGTCAAAGCGACCCAACGTGACTCAACGCAACCCAACGTGAGTCAAAGCGACCCAACGTGACTCAACGTGAGTCAAAGCGACCCAACATGAGTCAACGTGAGTCAAAGCGACCCAACGTGAGTCAAAGCGACCCAACGCAACCCAACGTGAGTCAAAGCGACCCAACGCAACCCAACGTGAGTCAAAGCGACCCAACGTGAGTCAAAGCGACCCAACTTGAGTCAACGCGACCCAACGTGAGTCAAAGCGACCCAACGTGACTCAACGTGAGTCAAAGCGACCCAACGTGAGTCAAAGCGACCCAACGTGAGTCAAAGCGACCCAACGTGACTCAATGTGAGTCAAAGCAACCCAACGTGACTCAACGTGAGTCAAAGCGACCCAACATGAGTCAACGTGAGTCAAAGCGACCCAACGTGAGTCAAAGCGACCCAACGCAACCCAACGTGAGTCAAAGCGACCCAACGTGAGTCAAAGCGACCCAACATGACTCAACGCGACCCAACTTGAGTCAAAGCGACCCAACATGACTCAACGCGACCCAACGTGAGTCAAAGCGACCCAACTTGAGTCAACGCGACCCAACGTGAGTCAAAGCGACCCAACGTGAGTCAAAGCGACCCAACGTGACTCAACGTGAGTCAAAGCGATCCAACGTAAGTCAAAGCGACCCAACGTGAGTCAAAGCGACCCAACATGACTCAACGCGACCCAACGTGAGTCAAAGCGACCCAACATGAGTCAACGTGAGTCAACGTGAGTCAACATGACTCAACGCGACCCAACGTGAGTCATCGTGAGTCAAAGCGACCCAACGTGACTCAACTCGACCCAACGTGAGTCAAAGCGACCCAACGTGAGTCAAAGCGACCCAACATGACTCTACGCAAATTCAAACCAGTCAGGGCTCATCTTTCCTGTTTTAGTTGTGCTCTGATGTGAGGTCAGACATTTTTTAAGATAATCTGTCACAGCTCAGAGATCTGAATCAATGAGAATCCTTCATGTAGGTTTAAAAGTCAGCAGGAATCAGTTTGATGATGATGGAGATCAGTGAAGGTCGAACTGCGTCATGATGCTGTAGCTTCAGACGCATATTTTCTCCAGACTGTAAAGCTTTGACCGGCAGCTCATTCAGACCCGACTCTATCGGCGCTTTGTTAGCTGCCTGCTCCAAACACCACGAAGAGCCTCAGACAGCACAAAGAAGACAAAGTTAATAAAAGATTAAGCTGTGTCAGAGGTTTGTTGGTGGAATTATACGCAACTTTGACTTTGATCCATCCCTTTCACTTTTGTTTTCAGTTGCTGTTAATCGAGGTTTACCCACGAAAAACACTGAGGTTATGGTTAGAAAACACGGTGTCAATCAAACACAACCTGTCAATCAAACACGACCTGTCAATCAAACACAACCTGTCAATCAAACACAACCTGTCAATCAAACACGACCTGTCAATCAAACACACAACATGTCAGTCAAACACACAACCTGTCAATCAAACACAACCTGTCAATCAAACACACAACCTGTCAATCAAACACGACCTGTCAATCAAACACAACCTGTCAATCAAACATGACCTGTCAATCAAACACACAACCTGTCAATCAAACACAACTTGTCAATCAAACCGATCCTGAAAAGTCACAAAGTGAACCTGAACCTGTTACCTTGATAATTTGCCCCGTACATGCTGAGAGACTCAGTGTTCCTGCTGATGTGCGTCCTGTCCTGAATGAATCTGACTTCCTGACACTCGTTATCTTTCATCACACCTGCAGGGGCGTTCCCTCCGTCTGAATTTTTACAGAACGAGGAAGTACAGCTTTAGTTTAAAACAACAATCTGAAGTCACGAGGATCGTCCCGCTCATAGCTTCCGTTTCCTTGGCGTCAGCTGATGCCTGAAGGCTGAGAAGCATCAGCTGGAGCGTGTGAACCCTGCAGCCAGCCCACAGGTGGACGGGCCTCAGAGCTGCATCTCTAACAACATTCCTCTGTGGTGAACATGAAATTCAGGTTCCAGCCGGTTTGTGTGCCAGCGTTCAGATGCCTGAGGATGACTTCAGTTTTATGAGAAACAACCAAAACCAAAACCAGCTGCTGAACAGATTCTCACAAAGATCTCTGAATTCATAGAAATTATTATTATATCTTTTGAGTATTGCAGCTGCTGAGTATAAAGTATACAACATATTCAAAAGTTAAAAAGGACACTCAATGATATAAAAGTAAATATGAATTCACTAACTTATTAGATAACTCCTGGACCTGTTGGTTCTGAGACCCGAACTCAGATAAGAGGAAGATGATGGACGGATAGATGGTGGTTTTGGACTTTAACTCATAAATGACAGTGTTCTTCTGTCTGTGGGATTCTTCTGTCTGTGGGGTCTCGCATCATTAATGTGTTTCTTCATGTGAGAAGAACAGCTGAATTAAAACATGCAGACAGACGAGTCTGACTTGTCTTTCTGTGTCTTCTGACTTCTGGATCTTTCTTTCAGTGAATCAAAGGAACACCTCTAACATCTGTGAATGTTTGTCAAACTACAGCAAAGAAAATAACTGGAATCTGCTTCCTGTGACACACTCATACAGGACATAATGGAGCTGTAAAATCCCATGATGTCTCCCCATGAACACATGCAGCGGCTCCTACACGATGCAGTACCTAAAGGTGGCCACTTGATGTCAGTGTTGGCTGACAAATATCAACCATCAGCGTCATAACCACAGAAAACAAACCAACCCTACAGCCTAACCCAAGTCTGTGAATAATTTAATCTTTATAGGAACTTGTTTTGTCCCCAAAATGAAGGTGGCTCCACACTCAGAACCACAGACTACATTTATGACTGTATTCTGGTCTGCATGCAGAGCTTTAATGTTAAATAATATCCAGAAGCAGATATTTCTGAAGCAGACAATTAATGCAAAAACAACTCAAATGCACAGCTAACAATCTAATAAAAGTGAGACAAAATAAGTCATTTAATACTTCCATAGTGTGTAAAAATCCCCTCTTCCTGTTCCATATATCAGTCTTCTGGTGGAAATGTTCTGCTGTCAGCTGCACTGAGGAGCATGCATCTTCCATCCAGCAGCAGCCTCAGAGGATATAAGAGCCCAGTGGATAAACTATATCTGAGGCTAATGTTCCAGCAGAGTTAGCTAAAGACTGTGAATGTGCAGCAGACACTTTTCATCCCACTGTTTTAACAACTTGGTCCAGTTCAACGCTGGACTGAAGGAACTGAGCCACAAAGAGGATCAGTTCCAACTCTCAGAGCCTGAACTTCAGAGCAGGGAAATGGAAGCATCTGAGAAATAACTCCTCATGGTTTATTTACTGATTTATTTCTTCCTTTAGCAGCAGCTAACGCTAACAGCTTAGCTAATGAAATAACTCCTCATGGTTTATTTACTGATTTATTTCTTCCTTTAGCAGCAGCTAACGCTAACAGCTTAGCTAATGAAGATGACGTACACCAGCTTCTAAGGAGTTACTGCTGTTCCTTTCTGAAAGATGAACATTATTGTTCCCACATTACTTTGTCAGCTGAAGCTTTCTAGTTGAACGGTTGAACAACCTGCAGCTGTGTTTAAGGTGTGTTTCCAACACAACACCGGTCCTCTCCTCACTCTCGCTGTGTTAGCATTATGTGGCTAATAAAATAAAATAAATAATAAAATAAAATAATAATAATAATAATAATAATAATAATAATAATAATAATAATAATAATAATAATAATAATAAAATGAAAATAAAATTAATTTAATTTCTTGTAAAACATTTGTGTTTATGGGACACTTTTCATAAATATACATATTTATTTTTGTTTAATTTAAAATAGAGAACCATACGAAAGGGGGTCTGTTGATTCTGAAAAGCAGCGGGCGGAATGTTTGTGGTCGCTGCAGGTGTTCGGGGGAACGGTAACGGAGCGACACCTTCCGCTTCTCCCTCCCTCACACCCTGGCCCGCATCGTGTCTTCACCTGCTGTTACAGGTCAGTAAATGGTGTGTGAACCGGAAAAAGGTTGTTTAATGTGGTCACCTTTTATCCACCATACTGTAAATAAGAGAGTTGGAGGCGGTTTGTCTGAGTTATTTATGGGAAAAACGGGAGAAATTTCCCGCGCAGCCGCCATTACGAGCCAAGCTCGTTTAGGTCAGGAGCCTGTTAATGAGAGCTTTATACACGTTGAAACCACGGTTTATTTTTGTATGTTTCCTGTTAAAGTGTTTTTTTGAGATGTGAACACTTACAGTATATTTAAAAGTGAGCTGATTAGCACATGTAGCTCAGAGCGGTTCTGTACAGCTAACAGATGCACCTTAGATGCTGGATTTCATGGTACACTGAGTGATTCCTACCAGTAATTTACCGAATGAGACTAACATGATGTATTTACTGATACTGTTTATTGGATATAACTGTGTATGAAAGGAAATGTGATGATTAGAGACTGAAATGGCTTAAGAAGAACACATTTCACTGTGTGAATAGTTGAATGTAAGTGATGTGAACATAGAACCAACTGAATTGTGCTGTAAAGACTCATGTTTAGAGTTTACAGAGCTTGATTCTGTGTAAAATAAGTCGGACTCAGACACATTCTGGAGAAAAACGGAGACGCATCGTGTCTTCATTACTCTGCTTTCACAGGTAACACATCTGTCACCGCGGCCCCCATCCTGGGAACCCGTAATTACATTAATTACATCATCGGCATGTTTCTTATGAAGATGTGGGTCTAAAAGTACAATTGTTTAATGAGGTTAATGTATCCAAAATACCAACCTTGACCTTGTCTCATCCATCTCAGTAAGACCTCAGAAAATTGTGTCAAATTGTTAAAAAGGGCATAAAAAGATGGAATACGTCGCCTTTAAAGACGGGTTCTGAGCCCTGTGGGGTGATGGGGAGATCTTTGGGAAAAGGCTGGAGCTTGGCTGTTACAGGCACTGAGGTATTTCCAAGTCTTTTTTACACTTCACAGGGAGCTAATGTGGTGAAGCTGATGCAGGGAAAGTGTGATCAGTTCTCTGGCTGCAGCACTTTGGATCAGCTCAAGGAATGAATTATACGCCCAGATAAAAGGCCTGATGGTGGTTTAGCCTGGATGTGATGGATTTATGAACTAGACTTAGAAATATTCTGGAGATGAAAGGAAGCTGCTCTAAAGATGTTTAATATGTGAATTATCAGATGATGCTGGTTTGGGTTTGCTTCATTTTGACCTTCTTTGGGTTTGCTTCATTTTGACCTTCTTTGGGTTTGCTTCATTTTGACCTTCTTTGGGTTTGCTTCATTTTGACCTTCTTTGGGTTTGCTTCACTTTGACCTTCTTTGGGTTTGCTTCACTTTGACCTTCTTTGGGTTTGCTTCACTTTGACCTTCTTTGGGTTTGCTTCATTTTGACCTTCTTTGGGTTTGCTTCATTTTGACCTTCTTTGGGTTTGCTTCATTTTGACCTTCTTTGGGTTTGCTTCACTTTGACCTTCTTTGGATTTGCTTCACTTTGACCTTCTTTGGGTTTGCTTCATTTTGACCTTCTTTGGGTTTGCTTCACTTTGACCTTCTTTGGGTTTGCTTCACTTTGACCTTCTTTGGGTTTGCTTCATTTTGACCTTCTTTGGGTTTGCTTCATTTTGACCTTCTTTGGGTTTGCTTCATTTTGACCTTCTTTGGGTTTGCTTCATTTTGACCTTCTTTGGGTTTGCTTCATTTTGACCTTCTTTGGGTTTGCTTCACTTTGACCTTCTTTGGATTTGCTTCATTTTGACCTTCTTTGGGTTTGCTTCATTTTGACCTTCTTTGGGTTTGCTTCACTTTGACCTTCTTTGGGTTTGCTTCATTTTGACCTTCTTTGGGTTTGCTTCATTTTGACCTTCTTTGGGTTTGCTTCATTTTGACCTTCTTTGGGTTTGCTTCACTTTGACCTTCTTTGGGTTTGCTTCATTTTGACCTTCTTTGGGTTTGCTTCACTTTGACCTTCTTTGGGTTCGCTTCATTTTGACCTTCTTTGGGTTTGCTTCATTTTGACCTTCTTTGGGTTTGCTTCATTTTGACCTTCTTTGGGTTTGCTTCACTTTGACCTTCTTTGGATTTGCTTCATTTTGACCTTCTTTGGATTCGCTTCATTTTGACCTTCTCTGGGTTTGCTTCATTTTGACCTTCTTTGGGTTTGCTTCACTTTGACCTTCTTTGGGTTTGCTTCACTTTGACCTTCTTTGGGTTTGCTTCATTTTGACCTTCTTTGGGTTTGCTTCATTTTGACCTTCTTTGGGTTTGCTTCATTTTGACCTTCTTTGGGTTTGCTTCATTTTGACCTTCTTTGGGTTTGCTTCATTTTGACCTTCTTTGGGTTTGCTTCACTTTGACCTTCTTTGGGTTTGCTTCATTTTGACCTTCTTTGGGTTTGCTTCATTTTGACCTTCTTTGGGTTTGCTTCACTTTGACCTTCTTTGGATTTGCTTCATTTTGACCTTCTTTGGATTCGCTTCATTTTGACCTTCTCTGGGTTTGCTTCATTTTGACCTTCTTTGGGTTTGCTTCACTTTGACCTTCTTTGGGTTTGCTTCATTTTGACCTTCTTTGGATTCGCTTCATTTTGACCTTCTCTGGGTTTGCTTCATTTTGACCTTCTTTGGGTTTGCTTCATTTTGACCTTCTTTGGATTTGCTTCATTTTGACCTTCTTTGGGTTTGCTTCATTTTGACCTTCTTTGGATTCGCTTCATTTTGACCTTCTTTGGGTTTGCTTCATTTTGACCTTCTTTGGGTTTGCTTCATTTTGACCTTCTTTGGGTTCGCTTCATTTTGACCTTCTTTGGGTTTGCTTCATTTTGACCTTCTTTGGATTCGCTTCATTTTGACCTTCTTTGGGTTTGCTTCATTTTGACCTTCTTTGGGTTTGCTTCACTTTGACCTTCTTTGGATTTGCTTCATTTTGACCTTCTTTGGGTTCGCTTCATTTTGACCTTCTTTGGGTTCGCTTCATTTTGACCTTCTTTGGGTTTGCTTCATTTTGACCTTCTTTGGGTTTGCTTCACTTTGACCTTCTTTGGGTTTGCTTCATTTTGACCTTCTTTGGGTTCGCTTCATTTTGACCTTCTTTGGGTTCGCTTCATTTTGACCTTCTTTGGGTTTGCTTCATTTTGACCTTCTTTGGATTCGCTTCACTTTGACCTTCTTTGGATTTGCTTCACTTTGACCTTCTTTGGGTTTGCTTCATTTTGACCTTCTTTGGATTTGCTTCATTTTGACCTTCTTTGGGTTTGCTTCATTTTGACCTTCTTTGGGTTTGCTTCATTTTGACCTTCTTTGAGGTGATTCAGCTGCTTGTCAGATGAAAAGGTTGAAACTCCCAGCATGAAGCTGTCTGCTGCCTCTGCAGCAGTGTGTTCAGCAGCTGATTCCAGCTGCTCAGTTCATCACTGCAGAACACATTTGTCTTTCCTCACCGAGCCTCCGGCTGAAGCCGCCTCCTGCTCCACCTGCACCCTCAGGAGGCTCCTCCTCTGCTGCTCCGCTGCCTTCAGCTCCTTTGAAAGTCTCCGTTTCTCCCTCTTTAAGGACCTTTGAGCCCTCAGGAACATCTTTTTGGAGTAGAATCCTCCGCTGTTGTCGACTATGATTTTGTCGATTTTGTCCAGCAGCTGCCTGGTTTGCTCCTCGTCCTTCACTTCGTTGTTGAAGACGTGATATCTGCCAGAGAACCGCTGCATGAGGGCTGTGAGTTCTGTACTCTTTGAAATAAACTGCTCGATAGTTTGTGTCTTTAGCTTGTCTCCATGTGTGAACAACACCAAGGAGTAGTTGGCGGCCGCCTCACCGAACGTATTCAGGATTATCTGGAGAGTGTCTGCCTCCTCCTGGGTGAACCTGCCCAGCCTCAGAACCACCAGGAAGACGTGAGGACCCGGAGCCGACAGCGACAGGCAGCTTCCAAGCTTCCTCAACACTTCATCTCCACTGATGTTTGTGTCAAACAGCCCCGGAGTGTCGATGACGGCGACCGCTCTGCCCCCCACGGCCGCCTCGGCCCTGTCACACTGAGCTGTCCAGGAGGACGGAGACGCCTGGGACTGGAAGGCTCCTCTGCCCAGGAGGGTGTTTCCTGTGGCGCTCTTCCCTCCTCCAGTCTTCCCCACCAGGACGATCCGCAGTGCGTCACTCTTCTTCTGCGTCTTAGATCCTGCAGACAGGAGAGACAACCACAGCTTTTTGTTCTTTAGCTGCTCAAACAATGGATCCCTGAGCTCCAGCAGCTGACCTCACGGTGCAAGATGCTGTCAGTCTATCCAAGAAATAATGATATGAACATAGACTCCTTATCTGACTACAGAGGAAAGGAGTTTATTATACGCAGCTGTTATAATACAAGCAAAGGAAGGAAAAACGTGGATCTGTGAAAAATCACATTTCAACAGGAAATAAAATCAGTTTCCAATTCAAAGGTTGAGGAACCAAAAAGAGTTTCTACTTTAGTCGTCATGTTAAGAAGGACGAATGGATTTATTGTGTTCGTTAAAACCCGATTTTTAACACGATATTATTAACTGAAGTTGAATTCTCCTGCATGTATTTATTCATCCGACCTAAAGCAGCACACAGTTCTCATCCCGGGGACCCAGAAAAAGCTGTTTCACAGAAGAAGAAAAAGCAGATAATGAGACAATAACCAAAGGGGGGATCATACATCCCATTTATTGGAAAAGACGTGTACAGAGCTGTGAAGCTGTGCAACTCAACATGGCACCAATTTATCACAGATTCACCAGGTTTTACCTCCTGATTCAGATATATATCTGTAAATAAATCAATTCCACTGTTTGTGTTTCATGACAGAAGACAATCAAACGGCCGAGCTGAGCAACGCTCCGTGTAAACAGGCTGACCTCTGACCTCTGGCAAAAACTGCATTCAGAAACAGCTGGAAGGTTTTAACTGAATTCCTCTGATCAACACATTCATTCTGGTCCAAACACCTGATTTAACCTGTTGCTGTAATAAGTTTAGCTTTTGCTCCACAGCTAAACCAGACAAACCAAACTTAGCTTAGCTAGCTAACAGGCTAGTTTGAATATTGCTGCTCTGGAAACATGTAAACTGTTTATTAATATCTTTCTTTTGATATTTTCACTTTGTATATCAAACAGGTTTAATGAGTAATTGTATTAAATCAGAGTAAAGTGATGAACTCTATATTATTACAGCTCCCTTTGGCTGAATATTTCAGTCTGATTGTCGGTGGGTTGTTTTTATGCTTTTGTCTTACTTTGGATTTATAACTTCAGTTTTACTTTGTTGTCTCATCTGTTCAGTCTTTGTTTCATGTCCTGTATTATTGATTTATTTCCTCAGTTTGTCCAGTGTTCTTAGGTAGTCCTTCTTTCTTCTCCCCTGTACATTAACCCCTAACCCTTGTTACTCATTAACCCCCTCGGTATATATCCTGATTTTCCTTGTCCTTGCCACACATTTAATCAGCCCATCTGTTTGTCTGTCTGTCAGCCTGTCTTCCTGTTGGTTAGCTTTATAACTTTCATCTTATCCTGCTCCATCAGCGCCTTTAGTTTGAATTAAGCCTCCTGGATTATTTCTGCCTTTCTTCGCCTCCTCCTAATATGTCTGTAGACCCTTTGCGTTCCACTTTACAAGTAACCACTTGGTGATCCGAACACAACCGAGCTTTGCTAGCTTGCTTAAGTCCAGAGAAACGGAGACCATCGTTGCACATTGATCATTATTCAGCAGTGGTTTACAGGCAGTTATGGAGCAGAGGAGACAGACGTGTCTTTTGAATAAATTGTGTTGTTTATTTTTATGTTTCTGTTTCTGTATTTATCAGACGCTTTTATCCAAAGTGACTTCCAAATGAAGATATAACAGCTCTATAAAAAGCTAACAATAAGCTAACAATAAGCTAACAATAAGCTACATAGAAGGAACCCAGGAGTCCGACTCTGTCAGAGGGGACAGAGTAGAGATAGGGTGCAGGCATAGAAGGAAGAGCAGAAAGATAAAGAGATAGAGGGGGTAGGGAAGTACAAGGTAAGTGCTGGGATAGAAGATGTTTGTACACCTGCAACCATGCTAAGCTAATGAGCTAACAGTATTTCACCATTTTAGCGTTATTAGCTTAATTTATCAAATGTCAGCAAACACAAAGAGCCTTTTTAACCTTATTTCAGGTCCACCCATAGAAAATGTAAACTAGATCTCATGCTCCATTGAATTTAGGGTGTTTTGATTTGTTTGTGCGCCTTATTGTAAAGATTGTGTTAGCTCAGATCCTGTCCTTTGTTTGGAGGGACCCTGATATCTCAGGGATCATGTTTTAATGAATATACTATAAGATGAGCCTCTGAAAACACCAATAATAATAAAATTCGATATATCTGTCCACGGCAAGTAAAAAAAATAACATTTTTAACAAGTTTCAGGGTACTGGCATCATCTTTATTGACAAGATGGCAACTTATAACAGCCACTGACCATGGCTCCATAACATGAACACAATATATGTGGAAGTGCTAGGATTTGTTGACTGGAATAAATGGATGAAAGTTGGGGATTTAGCAGGGAACCAGATCTGTGTTGACATTACGATGTAGGGTTGGATAATAAGTGGTGATCGTGATGCTTGTAACAGAGATTTAAAGTCTAAAGAGTTTTTCCTGATTGATCAAAATATTCTGGTTAAGCTTCAGATAAAATATTATCACTGATTATGTGTTTAAGTGTAGAATCATGTGAAAGCTCATGCAGGTTCTCCCATTAACACACCGAACCACCGTGTTTCCACAGACCGACTCAAACCAAATCAGGAATCTGATTTTCACAGTTTCTGCTACATGCATGGAAGGATGAGTTTGAATTATTCTTTCATGACTAAATGTCCTTCATTTAAAACTTTTGCTCCTTCGGTTTCCGGTTGTGTCTGTTGTTCTTTTCCAGTCAGCATGATATATGTACCCATACCCTGAGCTGGTTAAAGCAGTTTTCCTCTGACAGAGGGAGGTTTTCCTGTCAGTAATAAACTTTCTTCAGTTCTCCTTATTGTATGGTGCAGCGATCTGAGACCCCCACTGCTAAAGCTCCAACAGCAGCTCCAACAGCAGCTCCAGCAGCAGCTCCGACCACCAGGCCGATCGGACCCGCCGCAATCCCCAACACGCCGCCAATGGCAGCGCCGCAGGTCGTGGCGACAGCGATCGCTGGCGCCGCAGTGAAGTTGTTGGACCGCTCAGCTCGAGCTCGGGCTTCGCACTGGTATCTCACATGCAGCCGGGTCTCCTCCCGGCGGTACGATCTTCCTATGAATTTGACTCTGAGTGCTTGCAGCTCCTTCTGCTTCTCCTCTTGCATCTCTTTCAGGAGTCGCTCCTTCTCTTTCTCTATTGCCACCTCCGCTCTCTGATACATTGCATTCGTATAGTAGCTTCCACCGTTAGCCATGGTCATCTTGTCAATTTTGTCCAGGAGCTGTCTGGTTTGTTTGGGGTCTTTGATCTCGTTGTTGAAGACCTGGTATCTGTCATAGCACTTTCGGATGATGGCCTTCAGGTCCGGGCTCTCTGAGATGAAGGCCTCAATGGACTGGTTCTTCAGCTGGTCTCCATGTGTGAACAGCACCATCGTGAATCTCTCTGCATCCTCCCCAAAGGTGGTCTGAATCATCTTGACGGTGTCCTTCTCCTCCTGGGTGAACCTGCCCAGTTGGAGAACCACTAGGAAGGCATGAGGACCAGGAGCTGACAGAGATATGCACGTCTTGATCCGGTTCAGCACTTCTTCTTGGCTGAAATTTGTGTCAAACAGGCCCGGAGTGTCGATGACGGCCACCTTCTGACCGTCGACATCTCCTTTGGCTTTATGACATTCAGACGTGAGGGAAGACGGAGAAAGGTCTGATTCAAAGGCCTCCCTCCCCAAGATGGTGTTGCCTGCTGCGCTCTTTCCCACTCCGGTCTTCCCGACCAGAACAATCCTTCTCTCGTCTGGATCTGTGTGTAACACGTAGTATTGTTATAACAGAACACTGCAGTGAGAATAAGCATCTTTGTGTTTCTTTGGAACAAACTACATAAGACTATTGGCTTCCACAGCAATGTTGCAGCACCTTGTTTCTACAGAAGCCCAGAGAGGACAAACCCAACACTGGCTCTGGTTTTAAGTTACTTCTTCTCTGCAGCTTCACCATTAGATGCCACGACAAACTGCTCCTACTTCAAGGCAGTTTCACGCTCAAAGAATATTTGGAATCAATGTGTGTTTAAAACATTTTATGAGACAAAAGTGTAGAAATTTAGAAGAAGAAATGGTTCAGTAGGTATTGTCTATGCTTTAAAACACCATCCATTAAACACGACCCAATGCGACCAATAAACCCAACACACTGATAAACACGACCCAACTTGACTCAACGCAACCCAACGTGAGTCAAAGCGACCCAACGTGACTCAATGTGAGTCAAAGCGACCCAACGTGAGTTAAAGCGACCCAACATGAGTCAACGTGAGTCAAAGCGACCCAACGTGAGTCAACGTGAGTCAAAGCGACCCAACGTGACTCAATGTGAGTCAAAGCGACCCAACGTGAGTCAAAGCGACCCAACATGAGTCAACGTGAGTCAAAGCGACCCAACATGAGTCAACGTGAGTCAAAGCGACCCAACGTGAGTCAAAGCAACCCAACGTGAGTCAAAGCGACCCAACGTGACTCAACGTGAGTCAAAGCGACCCAACGTGACTCAACGCAACCCAACGTGAGTCAAAGCGACCCAACGTGACTCAACGTGAGTCAAAGCGACCCAACGTGACTCAACGCAACCCAACGTGAGTCAAAGCGACCCAACTTGAGTCAAAGCGACCCAACATGACTCAACGCGACCCAACATGACTCAACGCGACCCAACTTGAGTCAACACGACCCAACGGGAGGCAAAGCGACCCAACATGACTCAACGCGACCCAACATGACTCAACGCGACCCAACTTGACTCAACGCAACCCAACGTGAGTCAAAGCGACCCAACATGAGTCAACGTGAGTCAAAGCGACCCAACATGAGTCAACGTGAGTCAAAGCGACCCAACGTGACTCAACGCAACCCAACATGAGTCAAAGCGACCCAACGTGAGTCAAAGCAACCCAACGTGAGTCAAAGCGACCCAACGTGACTCAACGTGAGTCAAAGCGACCCAACATGACTCAACGCGACCCAACATGACTCAACGCGACCCAACTTGAGTCAACGCGACCCAACGTGAGTCAAAGCGACCCAACGTGAGTCAACGTGAGTCAAAGAGACCCAACGTGACTCAACGCGACCCAACATGACTCAACGCGACCCAACTTGAGTCAACGCGACCCAACGTGAGTCAAAGCGACCCAACATGAGTCAATGTGAGTCAAAGCGACCCAACGTGAGTCAAAGCGACCCAACATGAGTCAACGTGAGTCAAAGCGACCCAACATGAGTCAACGTGAGTCAAAGCGACCCAACGTGAGTCAAAGCAACCCAACGTGAGTCAAAGCGACCCAACGTGACTCAACGTGAGTCAAAGCGACCCAACGTGACTCAACGCAAACCAACGTGAGTCAAAGCGACCCAACGTGACTCAACGTGAGTCAAAGCGACCCAACGTGACTCAACGCAACCCAACGTGAGTCAAAGCGACCCAACTTGAGTCAAAGCGACCCAACATGACTCAACGCGACCCAACATGACTCAACGCGACCCAACTTGAGTCAACACGACCCAACGGGAGGCAAAGCGACCCAACATGACTCAACGCGACCCAACATGACTCAACGCGACCCAACTTGACTCAACGCAACCCAACGTGAGTCAAAGCGACCCAACATGAGTCAACGTGAGTCAAAGCGACCCAACATGAGTCAACGTGAGTCAAAGCGACCCAACGTGACTCAACGCAACCCAACATGAGTCAAAGCGACCCAACGTGAGTCAAAGCAACCCAACGTGAGTCAAAGCGACCCAACGTGACTCAACGTGAGTCAAAGCGACCCAACATGACTCAACGCGACCCAACATGACTCAACGCGACCCAACGTGAGTCAACGCGACCCAACGTGAGTCAAAGCGACCCAACGTGAGTCAACGTGAGTCAAAGAGACCCAACGTGAATCAACGTGAGTCAAAGCGACCCAACATGAGTCAACGTGAGTCAAAGCGACCCAACGTGACTCAACGCAACCCAACATGAGTCAAAGCGACCCAACGTGAGTCAAAGCAACCCAACGTGAGTCAAAGCGACCCAACGTGACTCAACGTGAGTCAAAGCGACCCAACGTGACTCAACGCAACCCAACGTGAGTCAAAGCGACCCAACTTGAGTCAAAGCGACCCAACATGACTCAACGCGACCCAACATGACTCAACGCGACCCAACATGACTCAACGCGACCCAACTTGAGTCAACGCGACCCAACGTGAGTCAACGCGACCCAACGTGAGTCAAAGCGACCCAACGTGAGTCAAAGCGACCCAACGTGAGTCAACGTGAGTCAAAGAGACCCAACGTGAGTCAACGTGAGTCAAAGAGACCCAACGTGAGTCAACGTGAGTCAAAGCGACCCAACGTGACTCAACGCAACCCAACATGAGTCAAAGCGACCCAACGTGAGTCAAAGCAACCCAACGTGAGTCAAAGCGACCCAACGTGACTCAACGTGAGTCAAAGCGACCCAACGTGACTCAACGTGAGTCAAAGCGACCCAACTTGAGTCAAAGCGACCCAACGTGACTCAACGCAACCCAACGTGAGTCAAAGCGACCCAACTTGAGTCAAAGCGACCCAACATGACTCAACGCGACCCAACATGACTCAACGCGACCCAACTTGAGTCAACGCGACCCAACGTGAGTCAAAGCGACCCAACGTGAGTCAAAGCGACCCAACGTGAGTCAACGTGAGTCAAAGAGACCCAACGTGAGTGAACGTGAGTCAAAGAGACCCAACGTGAGTCAACGTGAGTCAAAGAGACCCAACGTGAGTCAACGTGAGTCAAAGAGACCCAACATGAGTCAACGTGAGTCAAAGCGACCCAACGTGACTCAACGCGACCCAACGTGAGTCAAAGTGATCCAACTCGACCCAACGTGAGTTAAAGTTATCCAACATGACTCAACGCAAATTCAAACCAGTCAGGGCTCATCTTTCCTGTTTTAGTTGTGCTCTGATGTGAGGTCAGACATTTTTTAAGATAATCTGTCACAGCTCAGAGATCTGAATCAATGAAAATCCTTCATGTAGGTGTAAAAGTCAGCAGGAATCAGTTTGATGATGATGGAGATCAGTGAAGGTCGAACTGCGTCATGATGCTGTAGCTTCAGACGCATATTTTCTCCAGACTGTAAAGCTTTGACCGGCAGCTCATTCAGACCCGACTCTATCGGCGCTTTGTTAGCTGCCTGCTCCAAACACCACGAAGAGCCTCAGACAGCACATAGAAGACAAAGTTAATAAAAGATTAAGCTGTGTCAGAGGTTTGTTGGTGGAATTATACGCAACTTTGACTTTGATCCATCCCTTTTACTTTTGTTTTCAGTTGCTGTTAATCGAGGTTTACCCACGAAAAACACTGAGGTTATGGTTAGAAAACACGGTGTCAATCAAACACAACCTGTCAATCAAACACGACCTGTCAATCAAACACAACCTGTCAATCAAACACGACCTGTCAATCAAACACGACCTGTCAATCAAACACACAACCTGTCAATCAAACACACAACCTGTCAATCAAACACAACCTGTCAATCAAACACACAACCTGTCAATCAAACACACAACCTGTCAATCAAACACATAACCTGTCAATCAAACATGACCTGTCAATCAAACACACAACCTGTCAATCAAACACATAACCTGTCAATCAAACATGACCTGTCAATCAAACACACAACCTGTCAATCAAACACATAACCTGTCAATCAAACATGACCTGTCAATCAAACACACAACCTGTCAATCAAACACGACCTGTCAATCAAACACACAACCTGTCAATCAAACACAACCTGTCAATCAAACCGATCCTGAAAAGTCACAAAGGGAACCTGAACCTGTTACCTTGATAATTTGCCCCGTACATGCTGAGAGACTCAGTGTTCCTGCTGATGTGCGTCCTGTCCTGAATGAATCTGACTTCCTGACACTCGTTATCTTTCATCACACCTGCAGGGGCGTTCCCTCCGTCTGAATTTTTACAGAACGAGGAAGTACAGCTTTAGTTTAAAACAACAATCTGAAGTCACGAGGATCGTCCCGCTCATAGCTTCCGTTTCCTTGGCGTCAGCTGATGCCTGAAAGCTGAGAAGCATCAGCTGGAGCGTGTGAACCCTGCAGCCAGCCCACAGGTGGACGGGCCTCAGAGCTGCATCTCTAACAACATTCCTCTGTGGTGAACATGAAATTCAGGTTCCAGCCGGTTTGTGTGCCAGCGTTCAGATGCCTGAGGATGACTTCAGTTTTATGAGAAACAACCAAAACCAAAACCAGCTGCTGAACAGATTCACACAAAGATCTCTGAATTCATAGAAATTATTATTATATCTTTTGAGTATTGCAGCTGTACAGAAAATAACTGTCCAGAAAGATAAGATGTGAAAGTATACAACTTATTCAAAAGTTAAAAACTTATTAGATTTATATATTATTTTTATAGAAATCTCTACACGCATTTATAAGATAAGAATTTATAAATCAGAGCTGGTCTACGGTGCGTGTTGGACTCCATCAGAGTTTAAGTAAGGCCCCGGGGCAGAACCAGAACTCTCTGGAGGGATTATATATCCCATCAGGCCTGAGAACGCCTCAGGCTTCCCCAGGAGGAGCTGGGGGGGGGGGGGGGGGGGGGGGGGGGGTTAACTCCTGGACCTGTTGGTTCTGAGATCCGACCTCAGATAGGAGGAAGATGATGGACGGATAGATGGTGGTTTTGGACTTTTTCATCTTCATCTACAAATAAACAAGATTTAGTTGGACTTTGACTCATAAATGACAGCGTTCTGTTGTCTGTGGGGTTCTTCTGTCTGTGGGGTTCTGTTGTCTGTGGGGTCTCGCATCATTAATGTGTTTCTTCATGTGAGAAGAAGTCATGAACAGCTGAATTAAAACATGCAGACAGACGAGTCTGACTTGTCTTTCTGTGTCTTCTGACTTCTGGATCTTTCGTTCAGTGAACCAATGGAACAACATCTGTGAATGTTTGTCAAAACTACAGCAAAGAAAATAACTGGAATCTGCTTCCTCATACAGGACATAATGGAGCTGTAAAATCCCATGATGTCTCCCCATGAACACATGCAGCGGCTCCTACACGATGCAGTACTTAAAGGTGGCCACTTGATGTCAGTGTTGGCTGACAAATATCAACCATCAGCGTCATAACCACAGAAAACAAACCAACCCTACAGCCTAACCCAAGTCTGTGAATAATTTAATCTTTATAGGAACTTGTTTTGTCCCCAAAATGAAGGTGGCTCCACACAGTGACCAGATTTATTTAGCTGGCTCAGAACCACAGACTACATTTATGACTGTATTCTGGTCTGCATGCAGAGCTTTAATGTTAAATAATATCCAGAAGCAGATATTTCTGAAGCAGACAATTGATGCAAAAACAAAAACTCAAATGCACAGCTAACAATCTAATAAAAGTGAGACAAAATAAGTCATTTAATACTTCCATAGTGTGTAAAAATCCCCTCTTCCTGTTCCATATATCAGTCTTCTGGTGGAAATGTTCTGCTGTCAGCTGCACTGAGGAGCATGCATCTTCCATCCAGCAGCAGCCTCAGAGGATATAAGAGCCCAGTGGATAAACTATATCTGAGGCTAATGTTCCAGCAGAGTTAGCTAAAGACTGTGAATGTGCAGCAGACACTTTTCATCCCACTGTTTTAACAACTTGGTCCAGTTCAACGCTGGACTGAAGGAACTGAGCCACAAAGAGGATCAGTTCCAACTCTCAGAGCCTGAACTTCAGAGCAGGGAAATGGAAGCATCTGAGAAATAACTCCTCATGGTTTATTTACTGATTTATTTCTTCCTTTAGCAGCAGCTAACGCTAACAGCTTAGCTAATGAAATAACTCCTCATGGTTTATTTACTGATTTATTTCTTCCTTTAGCAGCAGCTAACGCTAACAGCTTAGCTAATGAAATAACTCCTCATGGTTTATTTACTGATTTATTTCTTCCTTTAGCAGCAGCTAACGCTAACAGCTTAGCTAATGAAATAACTCCTCATGGTTTATTTACTGATTTATTTCTTCCTTTAGCAGCAGCTAACGCTAACAGCTTAGCTAATGAAATAACTCCTCATGGTTTATTTACTGATTTATTTCTTCCTTTAGCAGCAGCTAACGCTAACAGCTTAGCTAATGAACGTACACCAACTTCTAAGGAGTTCCTGCTGCTCCTTTCTGAAAGATGAACATTATTGTTCCCACATTACTTTGTTAGCTGAAGCTTTCTAGCTGAACGGTTCCGTTCTGTAACTCAGACAACCTGCAGCTGTGTTTAAGGTGTGTTTCCAACACAACACCGGTCCTCTCCTCACTCTCGCTGTGTTAGCATTATGTGGTTAATAAAATAAAATAAAATAAATAATAAAATAAACACTTAATATAATAATAATAATAATAATAATAATAATAATGATAATGATAATGATAATGATAATAATAATGATAAAATGAAAATAAAATTAATTTTATTTCTTGTAAAACATTTGTGTTTATGGGACACTTTTCATAAATATAGATATTTATTTTTGTTTAATTTAAAATAGAGAACCATACGAAAGGGGGTCTGTTGATTCTGAAAAGCAGCGGGGCGGAATGTTTGTGGTCGCTGCAGGTGTTCGGGGGAACGGTAACGGAGCGACACCTTCCGCTTCTCCCTCCCTCACACCCTGGCCCGCATCGTGTCTTCACCTGCTGTTACAGGTCAGTTAATGGTGTGTGAACCGGTAAAAGGTTGTTTAATGTGGTCACCTTTTATCCACCATACTGTAAATAAGAGAGTTGGAGGCGGTTTGTCTGAGTTATTTATGGGAAAAACGGGAGAAATTTCCCGCGCAGCCGCCATTACGAGCCAAGCTCGTTTAGGTCAGGAGCCTGTTAATGAGAGCTTTATACACGTTGAAACCACGGTTTATTTTTGTATGTTTCCTGTTAAAGTGTTTTGTTGAGATGTGAACACTTACAGTATATTTAGAAGTGAGCTGATTAGCACATGTAGCTCAGAGCGGTTCTGTACAGCTAACAGATGCACCTTAGATGCTGGATTTCATGGTACACTGAGGGATTTCTACCAGTAATTTACCGAATGAGACTAACATGATGTATTTACTGATACTGTTTATTGGATATAACTGTGTATGAAAGGAAATGTAATGATTAGAGACTGGAATGGCGTAAGAAGAACATATTTCACTGTGTGAATAGTTGAATGTAAGTGATGTGAACATAGAACCAACTGAATTGTGCTGTGAAGACTCATGTTTAGAGTTTACAGAGCTTGATTCTGTGTAAAATAAGTCGGACTCAGACACATTCTGGAGAGAAACGGAGACGCATCGTGTCTTCATTACTCTGCTTTCACAGGTAACACATCTGTCACCGCGGCCCCCATCCTGGGGACCCGTAATTACATTAATTACATTATCGGCATGTTTCTTATGAAGATGTGGGTCTAAAAGTACAATTGTTTAATGAGGTTAATGTATCCAAAATACCAACCTTGACCTTGTCTCATCCATCTCAGTAAGACCTCAGAAAATTGTGTCAAATTGTTAAAAAGGGCATAAAAAGATGGAATATGTCGCCTTTAAAGACGGGTTCTGAGCCCTGAGCTCAAACTCAGAGCTGCTTCCAAACAAAAACTGAATGTTCTGAATCCCAATCCAGTCTGAGAGATTCTGGGAACACGCAGTTCCTGTGGGGTGATGGGGAGATCTTTGGGAAAAGGCTGGAGCTTGGCTGTTACAGGCACTGAGGTATTTCCAATTCTTTTTTACACTTCACAGGGAGCTAATGTGGTGAGGCTGATGCAGGGAAAGTGTGATCAGTTCTCTGGCTGCAGCACTTTGGATCAGCTCAAGGAATGAATTATACGCCCAGATAAAAGGCCTGATGGTGGTTTAGCCTGGATGTGATGGATTTATGAACTAGACTTAGAAATATTCTGGAGATGAAAGGTGCTCTAAAGGTGTTTAATATGTGAATTAACAGATGATGCTGGTCCTCTCTGGGGGGCTGGAGGTAATAATCCATGTTTGGATCATTCTGAAGGTTTTTAGGCCGAAGACATTTACCTCAGTAGAAAACTGGCCTGATTTGTAACTTCACTGGTTACTGACCTCAGGTGTCCCTGATAAATAGAGCTGAGTGTCATCAGCATAATGTGTGTCATTCAGTTAGGGTGGACGAGGCGTTATTTACATGAAACAACTGGAATCTGTCAGATAAATAGGACTTAAAGCAGTACCCGTGACCCAGATGATGTGTTCAAGTCTTTGTAGGAAAACATCGACTCTGAGGTCCGACAGAACCGGATCAGAGGCTTTAACTTTAACCAGTGCGGTTTCAGTACTGCGATGAGGCAGAGCTTCAGGGTCAGTGGTTCCCTGGGGGTGGAAGGCGCTCCCTCAGCAGACTCCTCAGAGAACCTCCTCTCTGAAAAGGGTCACCCTGACTTTGGACTGGATGGATGCTCCGGTTTTATACCCAGAAAGTCTCCAAGAGCAGCAAGAAACCATGAGAATGCAGTCAGACACGTTAGCAACTCAACTTTAAAGACCAGTGCAGGTCAAAGATGAGTCCAAGGTTCCTCTCAGTGGAACCAGGAGCCAAAGGAGCTTCATCCAGAGACACTGAGTGGTTGGATGGTGCCTGTCGGAGCTTTTTATGGTTTTACCTGGATTCAAACGGAGAAAATTACAGCTCATCCAAGCTTTTCTCTTCAAGACAGGCTTCTATTTCATATGCTGTTACAGGAAATCAGGTAACGTTCGGTTTGGAGTCCATGTTGACAAATGAGCATGAAATTAAAGATATTATCAGTTCTGAGTTTTATTTACATGGCAACGGTTCACATGAAGAAGCTCTGCATCCAGAAACACTCCAGAGGTAGAAGTGAGAGCCCCTGCTCCGGTTTAAATGATCCAACAGTGTAGTAACAGCGCCGCCCTGGTGGCAGCAGCCTGCTGCAGCGCAGGCTCGGTCTTTTCTTCAGATTCTCTGTGCAGGTGTAACTGACACAACCCTGTTTCATGTGTGATTGCAGATGTTTCTGAGTGATGTCATCAGTCTGACCCAGTTCCAACTGCAGCTGCCGACACATCTCTGTTGGTTCATGAGGTTTAATCTTCATCAAAGATGTTTCCTTCTTTATAAACCTCAAGCATCTTTTATGCAGGGAACCCTTTAAATCTTTGCTGGTTGAGCCTTTCTGGCTCTGAAATCGGCTCCAGACTCATGGGTAACTGCCCTCATTGGTTAGTTTCTGCCCCCCCACCTGTGGGTAATTGTTTGAGCAGGATGTACCTCCACAGATCTGATCTTTGGACCTTTCACAGCTTCAGAGGAACTGCAGAGGCCCGTTCATCCTTTCTGGACTGATGCAGAAGAAGGAGCGACGCTTTATTCGCAGAAGCCATCTTACTTAGTGGAATGTTTTCCACTCCAGATGTGAGGGAGAAACTCTTTGATGTTATGGGGTTTTACCTTTTCCATCTCAGAACCAGCAGGTTGGAACCAGAACACTGCTGCTGTGGATCAGTCAGGGTTTAGAATCGGCTGTAATATTACATCTCAGGGTTTAGAATCGGCTGTAATATTACATCTCAGGGTTTAGAATCAGCTGTAATATTACATCTCAGGGTTTAGAATCGGCTGTAATATTACATCTCAGGGTTTAGAATCAGCTGTAATATTACATCTCAGGGTTTAGAATCAGCTGTAATATTACATCTCAGGGTTTAGAATCGGCTGTAATATTACATCTCAGGGTTTAGAATCGGCTGTAATATTACATCTCAGGGTTTAGAATCGGCTGTAATATTACATCTCAGGGTTTAGAATCGGCTGTAATATTACATCTCAGGGTTTAGAATCAGCTGTAATATTACATCTCAGGGTTTAGGTTTAGAATCAGCTGTAATATTACATCTCAGGGTTTAGAATCAGCTGTAATATTACATCTCAGGGTTTAGAATCAGCTGTAATATTACATCTCAGGGTTTAGAATCAGCTGTAATATTACATCTCGGGGTTTAGAATCAGCTGTAATATTACATCTCAGGGTTTAGAATCAGCTGTAATATTACATCTCAGGGTTTAGAATCAGCTGTAATATTACATCTCAGGGTTTAGAATCAGCTGTAATATTACATCTCAGGGTTTAGAATCAGCTGTAATATTACATCTCAGGGTTTAGAATCAGCTGTAATATTACATCTCAGGGTTTAGAATCAGCTGTAATATTACATCTCGGGGTTTAGAATCAGCTGTAATATTACATCTCAGGGTTTAGAATCAGCTGTAATATTACATCTCAGGGTTTAGAATCAGCTGTAATATTACATCTCAGGGTTTAGAATCAGCTGTAATATTACATCTCAGGGTTTAGAATCAGCTGTAATATTACATCTCAGGGTTTAGAATCTGCTGTAATATTACATCTCAGGGTTTAGAATCAGCTGTAATATTACATCTCAGGGTTTAGAATCAGCTGTAATATTACATCTCAGGGTTTAGAATCAGCTGTAATATTACATCTCGGGGTTTAGAATCAGCTGTAATATTACACCTCGGGGTTTAGAATCGGCTGTAATATTACATCTCGGGGTTTAGAATCGGCTGTAATATTACATCTCGGGGTTTAGAATCGGCTGTAATATTACATCTCAGGGTTTAGAATCGGCTGTAATATTACATCTCGGGGTTTAGAATCGGCTGTAATATTACATCTCGGGGTTTAGAATCGGCTGTAATATTACATCTCAGGGTTTAGAATCAGCTGTAATATTACATCTCAGGGTTTAGAATCGGCTGTAATATTACATCTCGGGGTTTAGAATCGGCTGTAATATTACATCTCAGGGTTTAGAATCAGCTGTAATATTACATCTCAGGGTTTAGAATCAGCTGTAATATTACATCTCAGGGTTTAGAATCAGCTGTAATATTACATCTCAGGGTTTAGGTTTAGAATCAGCTGTAATATTACATCTCAGGGTTTAGAATCAGCTGTAATATTACATCTCAGGGTTTAGAATCAGCTGTAATATTACATCTCAGGGTTTAGAATCAGCTGTAATATTACATCTCGGGGTTTAGAATCAGCTGTAATATTACATCTCAGGGTTTAGAATCGGCTGTAATATTACATCTCGGGGTTTAGAATCGGCTGTAATATTACATCTCAGGGTTTAGAATCAGCTGTAATATTACATCTCAGGGTTTAGAATCAGCTGTAATATTACATCTCAGGGTTTAGAATCGGCTGTAATATTACATCTCAGGGTTTAGAATCAGCTGTAATATTACATCTCGGGGTTTAGAATCAGCTGTAATATTACATCTCAGGGTTTAGAATCGGCTGTAATATTACATCTCAGGGTTTAGAATCGGCTGTAATATTACATCTCAGGGTTTAGAATCAGCTGTAATATTACATCTCAGGGTTTAGAATCAGCTGTAATATTACATCTCAGGGTTTAGGTTTAGAATCGGCTGTAATATTACATCTCAGGGTTTAGAATCGGCTGTAATATTACATCTCAGGGTTTAGAATCAGCTGTAATATTACATCTCAGGGTTTAGAATCAGCTGTAATATTACATCTCAGGGTTTAGAATCTGCTGTAATATTACATCTCAGGGTTTAGGTTTAGAATCAGCTGTAATATTACATCTCAGGGTTTAGAATCAGCTGTAATATTACATCTCGGGGTTTAGAATCGGCTGTAATATTACATCTCGGGGTTTAGAATCGGCTGTAATATTACATCTCAGGGTTTAGAATCGGCTGTAATATTACATCTCAGGGTTTAGAATCGGCTGTAATATTACATCTCAGGGTTTAGAATCAGCTGTAATATTACATCTCAGGGTTTAGAATCAGCTGTAATATTACATCTCAGGGTTTAGAATCGGCTGTAATATTACATCTCAGGGTTTAGAATCAGCTGTAATATTACACCCACTCCTCTCATAATGAGTGGAACCTCCTCATTCTGGGGGGGGTTCCCGGAGGGTCTGCTCCCGGGACAGTTGGGGTCCATGAGATCGGTATCTGGGGAGCACCTCGGACCTCCCTGTTGGACTGTGTGGTGACCTGCCCAAAGGCAGGGAGAGAATTCAATGAGAACATTAAGTTTAGTAATAATGGAGTCGGTATAGTTTAATTCCTGGGTCCATATTTTATCTGCTAACATTAAAGGGTCAGTATCTCCAACAGGCTTCTGTGTTGTAATTTATTTATTCTGCTCGGGGCTTGGCTGAGGTGATTACTCCGGCTGAGCTGAGCAGGAGTTTAAGCTTGAAAATGTGTTTTAATGGCTCATTTCATCATGTTCTGTCATGAAGTAGAAGATTCTGTAAGGACTTCCCAACTCTTCCTGTGTTTTCAGCCCTGAAGCCTCAGCAGCAGTTTTTCTGGGGCTCATTAGAACGGGGGAGGGCCTGACGGTGGTTTTAATGTTGTGGCTGAAGACATCTGATTCTGAATGAGCAGATTCATAAATCCAGTTTCATGCAGGAAGCCTCGGCTGAAGCTGTGCTGCAACAGAGTCCGTTTCATGGATTCCAGCCTGTGACTTTGATGAATCGCCTGTACTTACCTGTTCCTTACAGGACCAAATGGACCATAATCAAGATGAATGTGGCTGGCCGGCTCAATTACATCCGTATGGCTCGGGGCTTCTGAAGGCTCCCGTGTTTCAGCTCAATCAGATCAATAAGTTATTTATTGTTGCCTAAATCCCCCCGATGCTGACCAACTGAGAGAGCCGGGCTAATAATTGAGTTTCCCTGTAATCACGAAGGGTTTGACGGGTAAATGAAGTTTTAATGTGAAAACTAACTGTACTGATGGTCAGAGTTCCTTATCGCTTCAGTTCTATAAAGATGTTTTGTCTGTTTTTACTGATAAAGGAAAATATATAACAGAACTCTTCTGGAACAAAGTCTTTCTAACTTTACTGACAAAAGATCACAAAACCACGGCTGCAGCCTGACAGCAGATAGCAGGAAGCTCGAGGCTGGATGCAGATAGTCAGAAGCAGCAGGAACTGGGGGAGGGTGGAGCACCAGGACTCCTCACACCAGGCCTAACTCTCTGAACCGGGCCCAGGAGTTCTGCAGCGGTTCTCTGGGGTCAGAGGTTTCTGCTGGTGCTCACCAGGCTTGCATGAGTCCCCCCTGACCCTAACCCACGCTCTCTTTCACAAACACACAGTCGACACCCTGGAGAAGTTAATGTAACCAAAGGTGACCAGATTCCTGGGGGGGGCAGTTCACACTAAATAAATAAGTTAATAAAACATACCATTTATCGCGGCCGCTGGCCTCCTTTTCTTTCCTTTTAGATTGTGGTTGTTGCTGCTTTTATACTTTATATAACGTCTCTGGCGATGCGTTAAATGGCTGCTGTAATAACTGGAGTTACTTTGACTCTGCGAGCATTTCCCCCCCCATTCAGTGTCAAAATCGGGGACGTTTTCGGGGACAGGTCATCCAAAACAGGGACTGTCCCCGGAAATCAGGGACGTCTGGTCAACTTAAAGGGGAACTCCGGTGTTTTTAAACCTTATTTCTGGCATGAAATACGTTCATCTACTCACTGAGAACAGTTTGGTGAAAGTCGGCGTCCTTCGGAAGATATTTAGATAACTGGAGATCCATATAACGGACTGAACGGGGCTTAGAGGATGCAGCCTCTAAATAAGGCATTATCTGCCTTTATTTCACCAATACTTTAAGAAGAATGAATGAATGAACGTGTGCTATAGCTCTGTTAGCTGTTAGCTCTGTTAGCTCATAGCTGCTGTTAGCTCATAGCTGCTGTTAGCTCATAGCTCTGTTAGCTCAAAGCTGCTGTTAGCTCATAGCTGCTGTTAGCTCATAGCTCTGTTAGCTCATAGCTGCTGTTAGCTCATAGCTGCTGTTAGCTCATAGCTGCTGTTAGCTCATAGCTGCTGTTAGCTCATAGCTCTGTTAGCTCATAGCTGCTGTTATGTGGCTACTTGCAGCTATAGGAGAGCTAACGGAGGGATTTCTACACAGGCACTCTACTGGGACCACTTCATCCACACGCCCCCCTGCAGCACAGCTCATTCACTCCGGTAAGAACGTCCATCTTACTCAAAATCTGATAAATATCCTGCCATGTTGCACAAAGCTATCAGCAGCAAACTCTGTGTGAAGTTAGCCGACTGTCACAGAGCACGGAGTGAATAAGCTGTGCTGCAGGGGGGCGTGTGGATGAAGTGGTCCCAGTAGAGTGCCTGTGTAGAAATGTAGAAAGGAGTTTTACACTTCAGACGCCCTGATATATGCTCCCAGGAACAGGAAGAAGGAGTTTTACACCTGCTGGTGACCTCAGACGCCCTGATATCTGCTCCCAGGAGCAGGAAGAAGGAGTTTTGCACAATATGCACGCTTTAAGATAGGATTGTTGAACTGATAATGATACCAACAATTTAAATGAAAGGTGCTGATCTTTATTCTGATGCCAATCATTTAGGATGAAGCACAGCCACATGGCTCCCAACCTGAGGGAAAGCTCCATGAGAAAGTTAGAAGCTGAGCATAGAAATGTCATCACACATGGGACATAAATGCTGTAGACACTGTGGAAATATGTAGAATTACACTAAAACAGTGACTTTCTGTCTTCATAAAGACATTTGAAACATTCTTTGTGATATTTAATAGATTTTGAGCCAAATCCAAAAGAGCCAGGAAGGAAAAAGATGGAGATTTCCCCTTTTTTCAGGCTACAGCAGCAGCACCTTCTGTGCACCTTCTGTGCACGTTGGTGCACGTCCCACCTGACAGCGACTGCACTTCCTGAGAGAAACTGCAAACTGCAGAGCAGGTGATTAATTTTTCATTCATCGTATTCCTGCAGAAACCTCCACTGAGCAGGATGTAAAGTGGATAATTCCTCGCTGCCGCTACATTAGAGAAGCTGTGAAAATGTTCTCATCAGAGGAGAATCAACGCTCCCCGAACCCACATTTCAGAGGAAGTTCAGATGATGAGTGACCGCCACAGAGCACTTCAGCTCCCAACATGAAACCGGTTAAACTCGGTTAATCATTTCATATCAAGTCAAACGGCCTTTAAATAAGCAGTGTGTGCACAGTTCAGGGTTTACTCTCTGAAACAGTCTGTGAGCAGCACAAAGCAGGCCAAAGTCCAGCCAAACACGACCGACTGGAATTTCAGCCGCTGCTGCACCTTTTCATTCACAGACAGCGACATCCCGACCACACAGAGCATCACAGACAGCGACATCCCGACCACACAGAGGAGCATCACAGACAGCGACATCCCGACCACACAGAGCATCACAGACAGCGACATCCCGACCACACAGAGCATCACAGACAGCGACATCCCGACCACACAGAGCATCACAGACAGCAACATCCCGACCACACAGAGCATCACAGACAGCGACATCCCGACCACACAGAGCATCACAGACAGCGACATCCCGACCACACAGAGCATCACAGACAGCGACATCCCGACCACACAGAGCATCACAGACAGCGACATCCCGACCACACAGAGCATCACAGACAGCGACATCCCGACCACACAGAGCATCACAGACAGCCTGAAGCAATGATCAGTTTATTAACAGGGTTCACACACAGACAGCAGAAAACAGCCTCTACAGGATGAGGACTGAGCTGAGCACGTTGTACGCCATGGAGAGGGTGGCCAGCATGCCCCCCAGGTAGGACAGCGCCCTGCTGGGCTGAGGCAGCTTTCCCACGTACGCCACGGTGTGGAAGAGGCGGGAGGCGGTGAAGACCCGGAAGTGAAGGAGGGCGGCGGAAAGCTCCGGTCCGGTCAGAGCGTAAAGCAGGCCGACCATCACGAAGGGAACGATGTTCTCCAGGTCGTTACGGTGACACCTGAGGGGGAAAAACACGTCATGTGACCAGCTGAACCCGTCATCTGCAGCACCGGAGGAACCAGAAAATCCACAGTTACAGCCACGAAACTCTGTGGTTCTGACTCCAGCTGCTTATCGGACCAAGAGCTCTGGGCAAGCGTTTTCTTTAGAGCATGAAAGTGGTTCTGTGAGACCGGTTCAGCCTGAGGTGGAAGCATCCAACACAAGCTGAGCAGCTTCAGGGCACCGAGGTGTGCAGACGTTTATATCAGAGAGACAGAAAGCACCTGTTACCAAGGAAATGAACCTAAGATTTATGGTTTTTATCAACTGAAACATGCTCAGAAACGCCCTCCATGCCCTGGACTCTGCTGCAGCCCCAGACCATCACAGACGCTGCTTTAAACCTTCCTCTGAGAACAGCTGGATGCTCTTTCTCAGCAGTTTTTCCCAGAAGCAGCTGAAACGTGGACTCATCTGCCCACAGAACACGTGTCCACTGTCTTTCTGTCCCTCTGAGATGAGCTGGAGTCCAGAGAACTGGGCCGTGGTTCTGCTCAGAGCTGATATATGGCTTCCTCCTGGTGTGATGCAGCTTCAGCTCACATTTCTGGATGCAGCCGTGGACTGTGTTGAGTGGAAATGCTTTTCCCAGCTCCTCCTGAGCCCATGTGGCTGTATGGATCATGGTGGCCTGACGGTTTCTCCTGCAGTGCTGCCTGAGGGCTCCGAGCTCATCCAGCAGGGCTTTCTGACCTTGGCCTTTCCACACTGAGGTTTCCCCAGACTCCCTGAATCTGTTCCCAATATTCTGCTCTGTAGATGCTGAAAGACCAAAGTTCTTTCCAGTCTGACTCTGAGGAATATTTCCTGAACTTATTGATGATTCTCTGATGGAGTTTGGCCCAAAGCGGTGAGCCACGACCCATCCTTGTTGGAGAGGCTGAACCTTTGGTGGAAGCTGCTTTTATACCCAATCCTGACACCCTCACCTGTCAGCAGGTAACCTGCTGGTTGGAGAAGCTCCAGAAGCTGTAGCTGTAGATTCTATAAACTTTCTGTCTTTCTTTGGCTCCAGAACAGCTTTCACTGAGTGTTTCTGCTTCAGATTCTACTTTTGGTTCTTAAATAAAGGTTAAAACTCATCAACTTTTTACTGCTGATATATGCAATATACATGTTATATGTATATATAACAGCTGATATATGGCTTCCAACAGAACTTTTGGTTCTGTGAAGACTCTGAAAATCGTTTCTTTGGACTTTGTTAAACAAAGTGGTTGAAACAGATGAACTGATTTAAGTTGAACTTGAGGAAAAACAGGAGTTTCTGTACAAAAAGACTCTTATCTGGACACAGAAGGCTGTAACACTCACATTAAAGGGGGGGGCGTTAAAACACCTGAACCTCTGAGCAGTCGGAGGGGAAACCAGTCCAGCTGCCCTCTGCCTCAGAGAGCTGATAAGAATCTGCAGTTTTACTGAGGAGATAAAACCTTTCTCGCAGCATTCCTGCTGGGGAACATTTCTTTAAGCCGCCTGTTCAGACGCCGGCTGAAGTGCAGATTAGAAGGTTTGCTGCATCCGTGAAGAATGTGGTGGATGCCATAAATCCTGCAGAAAATGTATCAAACGTCTGTTTTTTTAACACATCGTCTCACCTTCGAACTCGCTCCACATCTGGATGAGCTCTCAGCAGCTTCTTCTTCTCCTCTGCAGACTTTCTGGCAACATCTTCCTCATTGGCAAAAGACTAAAAAGGAGAGACTTTGCTTCAGCTGCTGTCCACACACCTCAGGTCCTCCTCCTTCCTCTCAGACCAACA
The DNA here is from genome assembly GCF_036924035.1 of Leuresthes tenuis. Taxonomy (NCBI): domain Eukaryota; kingdom Metazoa; phylum Chordata; class Actinopteri; order Atheriniformes; family Atherinopsidae; genus Leuresthes; species Leuresthes tenuis. Next base: position 33,712,673 of record NW_027325369.1, read on the forward strand.
GGGGTCCTGTGGATCTGAAGGCTGGACGTGCTGCTGTTACTCACCCCTCTGGTGAAACGGAAGTAAGCAGTCATGGGCCCCATCAGTATCATCTTCAGGATGACTATGGCAGCGTGGGTGGTGAAAGCCATGAATACCTGGTCCTCCATCAGCTGGGCCATCTTTGCTGATCCACAACTGAACCACAGGAAGGGGAGAAGCACTTTAACCTGCAGCTTCTGATGCTCAAAACTCACATTAAAGCCGTCATATTGTATTATTTAAAGAGTATAAAGCATTAAAAGTGAGTTTAGATCCAGTGTTTAAACCAGCAGTCAAACCAGTTCAATTCTTTCCTGTTAGAACATCATAAAGCAGTTTTAACTGAACACAACACAGCAAAAAAGTGACAGTGTGGCAGCTATGCTTACCTCGTGGTGACTCAGCAGAAGTGGAACAAGTCTGGAAGTGTTGCATAAGGACACATCCCAGATAACTGAGGGGGTGGGACAAAGCCAGCTTCCTGTTTGTGCTGCGCTCCTCTGAATGAGCTGAGTTCATATTCAGAGCAGCAAAAATAACGGCAGATTCAGCATGGAAATAATGTCTCGGGGCTAAAAGACATAAATGTTTGATTGTTTGAACCTTATCCACACAACTGCAGGTTGTCTGAGTTACAGAACGGAACCGTTCAGCTAGAAAGCTTCAGCTAACAAAGTAATGTGGGAACAATCATGTTCATCTTTCAGGAAGGAGCAGCAGTAACTCCTTAGAAGTTGGTGCACGTCATCTTCATTAGCTAAGCTGTTAGCGTTAGCTTCAGCTAACAAAGTAATGTGGGAACAATAATGTTCATCTTTCAGAAAGGAACAGCTGTAACTCCTTAGAAGTTGGTGTCATCTTCATTAGCTAAGCTGTTAGCGTTAGCTTCAGCTACCAAAGTAATGTGGGAACAATAATGTTCATCTTTCAGAAAGGAACAGCAGTAACTCCTTAGAAGTTGGTGTACGTCATCTTCATTAGCTAAGCTGTTAGCGTTAGCTTCAGCTAACAAAGTAATGTGGGAACAATAATGTTCATCTTTCAGAAAGGAACAGCAGTAACTCCTTAGAAGTTGGTGTACGTCATCTTCATTAGCTAAGCTGTTAGCGTTAGCTTCAGCTAACAAAGTAATGTGGGAACAATAATGTTCATCTTTCAGAAAGGAACAGCAGTAACTCCTTAGAAGTTGGTGTTCGTCATCTTCATTAGCTAAGCTGTTAGCGTTAGCTTCAGCTAACAAAGTAATGTGGGAACAATAATGTTCATCTTTCAGAAAGGAACAGCAGGAACTCCTTAGAAGTTGGTGTACGTCATCTTCATTAGCTAAGCTGTTAGCGTTAGCTTCAGCTAACAAAGTAATGTGGGAACAATAATGTTCATCTTTCAGAAAGGAACAGCAATAACTCCTTAGAAGTTGGTGTTCGTCATCTTCATTAGCTAAGCTGTTAGCGTTAGCTTCAGCTAACAAAGTAATGTGGGAACAATAATGTTCATCTTTCAGAAAGGAACAGCAGTAACTCCTTAGAAGTTGGTGTATGTCATCTTCATTTGCTAAGCTGTTAGCGTTAGCTTTAGCTAACAAAGTAATGTGGGAACAATAATGTTCATCTTTCAGAAAGGAACAGCAGTAACTCCTTAGAAGTTGGTGTACGTCATCTTCATTAGCTAAGCTGTTAGCGTTAGCTTCAGCTAACAAAGTAATGTGGGAACAATAATGTTCATCTTTCAGAAAGGAACAGCAGTAACTCCTTAGAAGTTGGTGTTCGTCATCTTCATTAGCTAAGCTGTTAGCGTTAGCTTCAGCTAACAAAGTAATGTGGGAACAATAATGTTCATCTTTCAGAAAGGAGCAGCAGTAACTCCTTAGAAGTTGGTGTTCGTCATCTTCATTAGCTAAGCTGTTAGCGTTAGCTTCAGCTAACAAAGTAATGTGGGAACAATAATGTTCATCTTTCAGAAAGGAAAAGCAGTAACTCCTTAGAAGTTGGTGTTCGTCATCTTCATTAGCTAAGCTGTTAGCGTTAGCTTCAGCTAACAAAGTAATGTGGGAACAATAATGTTCATCTTTCAGAAAGGAGCAGCAGTAACTCCTTAGAAGTTGGCGTACCTCATCTTCATTAGCTAAGCTGTTAGCGTTAGCTTCAGCTAACAAAGTAATGTGGGAACAATAATGTTCATCTTTCAGAAAGGAGCAGCAGTAACTCCTTAGAAGTTGGTGTACGTCATCTTCATTAGCTAAGCTGTTAGCGTTAGCTTCAGCTAACAAAGTAATGTGGGAACAATAATGTTCATCTTTCAGAAAGGAGCAGCAGTAACTCCTTAGAAGTTGGTGTACGTCATCTTCATTAGCTAAGCTGTTAGCGTTAGCTTCAGCTAACAAAGTAATGTGGGAACAATAATGTTCATCTTTCAGAAAGGAACAGCAGTAACTCCTTAGAAGTTGGTGTTCGTCATCTTCATTAGCTAAGCTGTTAGCGTTAGCTTCAGCTAACAAAGTAATGTGGGAACAATAATGTTCATCTTTCAGAAAGGAACAGCAGGAACTCCTTAGAAGTTGGTGTACGTCATCTTCATTAGCTAAGCTGTTAGCGTTAGCTTCAGCTAACAAAGTAATGTGGGAACAATAATGTTCATCTTTCAGAAAGGAACAGCAATAACTCCTTAGAAGTTGGTGTTCGTCATCTTCATTAGCTAAGCTGTTAGCGTTAGCTTCAGCTAACAAAGTAATGTGGGAACAATAATGTTCATCTTTCAGAAAGGAACAGCAGTAACTCCTTAGAAGTTGGTGTATGTCATCTTCATTTGCTAAGCTGTTAGCGTTAGCTTCAGCTAACAAAGTAATGTGGGAACAATAATGTTCATCTTTCAGAAAGGAACAGCAGTAACTCCTTAGAAGTTGGTGTACGTCATCTTCATTAGCTAAGCTGTTAGCGTTAGCTTCAGCTAACAAAGTAATGTGGGAACAATAATGTTCATCTTTCAGAAAGGAACAGCAGTAACTCCTTAGAAGTTGGTGTTCGTCATCTTCATTAGCTAAGCTGTTAGCGTTAGCTTCAGCTAACAAAGTAATGTGGGAACAATAATGTTCATCTTTCAGAAAGGAAAAGCAGTAACTCCTTAGAAGTTGGTGTTCGTCATCTTCATTAGCTAAGCTGTTAGCGTTAGCTTCAGCTAACAAAGTAATGTGGGAACAATAATGTTCATCTTTCAGAAAGGAAAAGCAGTAACTCCTTAGAAGTTGGTGTTCGTCATCTTCATTAGCTAAGCTGTTAGCGTTAGCTTCAGCTAACAAAGTAATGTGGGAACAATAATGTTCATCTTTCAGAAAGGAGCAGCAGTAACTCCTTAGAAGTTGGTGTACGTCATCTTCATTAGCTAAGCTGTTAGCGTTAGCTGCTGCTAACAAAGTAATGTGGGAACAATAATGTTCATCTTTCAGAAAGGAACAGCAGTAACTCCTTAGAAGTTGGTGTACGTCATCTTCATTAGCTAAGCTGTTAGCGTTAGCTTCAGCTAACAAAGTAATGTGGGAACAATAATGTTCATCTTTCAGAAAGGAGCAGCAGTAACTCCTTAGAAGTTGGTGTACGTCATCTTCATTAGCTAAGCTGTTAGCGTTAGCTTCAGCTAACAAAGTAATGTGGGAACAATAATGTTCATCTTTCAGAAAGGAGCAGCAGTAACTCCTTAGACGTTGGTGTACGTCATCTTCATTAGCTAAGCTGTTAGCTTTAGCTTCAGCTAAAGGAGGAAATAAATCAGTAAATAATCCATGAGGAGTTATTTCTCAGATACTTGTGATTGGGCGGGGCTCAGAGGAGGTGGAGTCAACTTAAGGAGTGACGTACTTTAGAAATGAAGCTCAGAACCGTGATGCTAACAGAACCTCCGGGCTAACCTTCAGCCCTGGCCAGAAGCAGTGATTAACCCACAGTTAATCACTGGACAGGCTGCAGCTCCTCCGAGGACTAAACTTGGTGTTCAGGACACAGTCCCAAACAGCCTGTCGGCGTGCAGGCGCCACAGAGGCCTCGGCCCTGTGGCTGATGTCCACGCCTTCATTGGTCTGACCTTGCGTGCCTCAGCCCGGGTTGAGCTGCTGACTCCTCAGTGGAAATAGATTATCACCAGAGAGGGTCTGTTAGCAGATGATGAATGAATGTGAGGCTGGGGTCTCGGAGGTCTTCGACCCCTCAGAGCAGGTGTTGTCCTGCTGTTTTAGGATGGGGGGAGTTTCTGTGGCCAAACACAGGTCAGATAAATGTGTGATGTGGGCCTCGATGTGACCTTTGTACGCAGCCATCGCAGGAGGAGGAAACTTTAATACCACGGCTTACAGAGACACAGCAGCATGGATCTGTTGTTTCTGACTCCTGTAGCTCCTGTGGTCGGGTTTTAATCAGTGGTGGGGTTTGTTTAAGTAAGTTTAGGTAGCTTTTATGTTGTTGTGTAGTTGTTTTATCTGCCTGCAGGAACGGATGAAGTCGCCTGAGCTGACCTCCTTCCTCTGAGGCAGCGCCTCCTCCTAGCCCCGGGCTGTAGTTTCATCAGAAGCTGGCTTCCTCGCTGCTGCTCAGCCGACGGAGCTTTAACGGTACACCTGCTGCCAGATGGTTGCCTCCATTACCTCCACACTCCTGCAGCACCAGAGGTGCTTCCCTGACAGCGAGCTGCAGCCCCGGAACGAGGCCGTGGAGACTCCAGGACCCAGACCATCCATCACACGGCGTCCTGCTCGTGTCTTCGGTGGCGAGGACGCAGCCCGTTGTCACGGCTGGATTTAACAACCGGCGCCTCAGTGTCCCCATGCAGAGGGGACGGTCTGCTTATAACTCGGCTCCCTCTCAGGGCTTTATTACCAGCAGGCTGACACCATCACAGGGGGGGGGGTGACAGCACAGTTTGGATTGGTTAAGGAGGGCACGGCCCGGTTTATCCTGAGGAGAAGGTAACTTTCAGTAAGAATTAACCTTTTCTTTTTCAAAACAACCAAAAATAAGAAGTTGACTCAAAGAATGAATAAATGTTGATGATCAACAGTTAAACTGAAAGATTCAGCTGCAGTCATACCTCAGTTTTATATCAGTTTAGCACCTGATCTCTGAACATTTACGCATTAAACAGCTCAATCTTATATCTGGTTTTAAGATTTACAGAAATACAGTGTATTAGTGAATTATCTGTTATCTTTAAAGACATAAAGCTGAAACTTCTCATTGATCCAAAGTCAAAACTTCATGGTTTGAAAATGAATTTCTTTTAAGGTTTGGACAAAGCGTCACTTTGAGATGATTTTCTGAACAGAACGGACAGACTGAGCAGTGCAGAGACGCTTATCTTTAAGACTTAAAGCGCCGTTATAGTAGTCTGTTCTGTCTTTAAAGGGGACGTATTATGCAAAAATCACTTTTCCAGCTCTTCTACTCTAATATATTTGCATTTGAGTGCATACAAATGTACAGTTTCCTTCATCGCAGCGAAGAACAACTGAACAACAAGAAGAAGAACAACAAAGCAGAATGTTGAATTTTAGAGCTCAGCGTGAAAGTTGCTCAGTTGGCTGCATGAGCAGCACGACCCTGCGTAACACCCCAGTCTCGTATTTTTTCACATGGCACCATTAGCTTAGTGCTAAAACACTTTAGCTTAGAGCTAAAACACTTTAGCTTAGAGCTAAAACACATTAACTTAGCGCTAAAACACTTTAGCTTAGCGCTAAAACACTTTAGCTTAGAGCTAAAACACTTAAGCTTAGAGCTAAAACACATTAGCTTAGCGCTAAAACACATTAGCTTAGCGCTAAAACACTTTAGCTTAGCGCTAAAACACTTTAGCTTAGCGCTAAAACACTTTAGCTTAGAGCTAAAACACATTAACTTAGCGCTAAAACACTTTAGCTTAGCGCTAAAACACTTTAGCTTAGAGCTAAAACACTTTAGCTTAGAGCTAAAACACATTAACTTAGCGCTAAAACACTTTAGCTTAGCGCTAAAACACTTAAGCTTAGAGCTAAAACACTTTAGCTTAGAGCTAAAACACATTAGCTTAGAGCTAAAACACATTAGCTTAGCGCTAAAACACATTAGCTTAGCGCTAAAACACTTTAGCTTAGCGCTAAAACACTTTAGCTTAGAGCTAAAACACATTAACTTAGCGCTAAAACACTTTAGCTTGGCGCTAAAACACTTTAGCTTAGAGCTAAAACACTTTAGCTTAGAGCTAAAACACATTAACTTAGCGCTAAAACACTTTAGCTTAGCGCTAAAACACTTTAGCTTAGAGCTAAAACACTTTAGCTTAGAGCTAAAACACATTAGCTTAGCGCTAAAACACATTAGCTTAGCGCTAAAACACATTAGCTTAGCGCTAAAACACTTTAGCTTAGCGCTAAAACACTTTAGCTTAGAGCTAAAACACATTAACTTAGCGCTAAAACACTTTAGCTTAGAGCTAAAACACTTTACATGAAGTAAACATGTCTGTCCTCGGGTCTCTTACTTCTTCTGGGGCCTCTTCATTCTCAGTCTGAGTCGGGCTCAAACATACATGGTTGCAGCGGTGTGTGGGCAGCCTTGACCGGCGCTCGTGCTCAACATAGCAACCTGACGCCGAGGTCGGGGGCGGACTGAGCGGCAGCGACACGAAACGGAAAGTGCTACAGTCGGTGTACAGAGAGGCTGCTGTGCTTTAGCCGTGAGGAACCAAATGATTTCACAGACGTGTCATTAAGCTTTCTGGGACCTGGTGAACTGGTGGAAAAGGGCTGTAATGGTTCTTTAAACAATTTGAGTTGTTAAAAGGTTTCTGACAATAACTTTTTGGGAAATGATTCGCCTGTAAGGGGCAGAGAAGCTGCAAAGTGATTCTAATGACACTCGGGTTGGGTTATGGTTAAGTTATTAAGTTATATTAAACTGACTGACGGATTAAGCAGGTACAGAGGCAGATGAATGCATTTAAATTGATGCACAACATGTGTGAAGCAGGGCTGTAGCCATCATTTCAGAGGTGAGGGGGCTGAATGATGGTGGCAAAGGAACCAAACCCATCAATGAGAAAGAAGCGGGTAAAGATGGACTCCTGTGTGTTGGAATTAATCTGAGGTCCACCTTCTATAGATTCTGTGTTTAATCTGTAAGTTTAACTGCTGCTGCCTCCTTCTTCTGACCCAGAGAGCTGCCTGCTCTGTTAAATATGTGCAAAGCGAATCCATTACAGTGGATCTATTTCCAACATGACGCTGGCATGCTAGCTAATTATCTCGCCTTCCTAACAATAGCTAGTTTGCTTGTTAACGAGTCAAATTGGTTCTAATTAATCTGACATCATGTAGCTAATGTTATTAACAACAGTGCAGCTTAGATGGGCCGATTGCATCGATTCTTTTCTGAATATATTAACATGCGATTAGCAGCTCACGTCCACCGGTGTCTGCACAACGCTGCGTTCAAGGCAACTCGGAAAAACAAGCTCTAACTTTATGGTATGAGGAATTCCCTCATTCTGCCTCCCTCTGCCCTGCTGTCGTCAGTTTGTGGGCATTAATGATGTCACGGTCAGAAGTTTGAGCTCAGACACACTCTGAGGATCTGGGAGGGAATCTGGGCTCACTCAGCTCGCCCCAAACTCTGAACAGCAACACTTCAGGACAGCTCAAATGTCAGATTAACAGTTTTATTTGGTGTTCTGTGGTGGAAGATTAAAGAACAAATAATTGGAATGAAGTTGATGAATGAGATGAGAATAAGTTTGGTGGTGAGACTCGAGTCGGACGTGATGAATGATGTTAAAGCCCGGAGTCCTGGTCCTGGTCATCGGCTGAGGTTCATCCAGAACTCAGCTGCTCGAGTCCTCACTAAGACCAAAGAAGTGGAGCACATCAGTCCAGCTGTGAGGTCTTTACACCGGCTGCCGGTCCATCAGAGGATAGACTTTAAAGTTCTGCTGCTGGTCTATAAAGCTCTGAATGGTCCAAAATACATCAGTGACCTCCTGACCCACTATGAACCTCCCAGACCCCTCAGGTCATCTGGATCCGGTTCTTTATCAGTTCCCAGAGTCAGAACCAGACCTGGAGGAGCTGCATTCAGCTTCTATGCTCCACATGTCTGGAACAAACTCCCAGAAAGCCTCAGATCAGCTGAAACTCTCAGGATTTAAGTCCAGGTTGAAGAAACATCTATTTTCAGCTGCATTTGAATAAGCTTGAGTTTCAAAACGGAATCAGAGTTTAACTCCTGATTTTATCTTTCATATATATAATTTTTTCTGATTTTATCTATTGTTCCTATTTCTTTCTTTTGTTTAAATTTTAAATCCTGCTTTTTATTTCTTCTGTTTTAATGTCTCTGTAAAGCACTTTGAATCACCTTGTTGTTGAATTGTTCTATTCAAATAAACTTGCCTTACTTTGGGCTGAAGGAACAGTTGGAGTGGGGAGGAGCTACATGATCTCAGAGGAGACGAAGTGAGAAGGAAAAGAAACTGATTGGCTGGGAGAGAAAGGAAGCAGGAAGACTATTGGATCAAAGTAGTGACATCATAGTTAAAGGTTTTGACACCAAGAGGTAAGAAAAGTGAATAAAACATCAGATCTCCCTTAATGAACTTTTGCTAAAGCCTCATCTCAAACTTCATATTTCAGTTTAGACGTCTCTTCAGCAAAGATTTGTGCTCTGATTGGATGAAATCATCTGATAATCAGTTCTGCTGTCTGTCACCTTCATGTCTGCGGTTTCCTCAGCAGCTCAGGTCATGCAACTGTTTTGCTGTTGAATTGGGATTTAAGAGAAATGAATCTGTCTGCCTGCTGGAGCTGATAACCCTAACCCTGATGACAGATCATCCTCTGAGTGCTTTAAATCTGAAATTAGATGCAAGTCCCTCATGAAAACTCCACTTTTCCACAGATAATACAGACTTGAGTCATTAACATTTTCTTTATGAGCTGGGCTGAGCCCCTGCTGATAGTTTTTTTTCTCCTCCAGCATCTGCAGACGGGCCTCAGGAGCCAACTCCCAGGCAAATGAGAAATGGAAGTAATTAAGTGTGAGGTGGAGGCAGGGCGGAGAAAATGAGGAAGGGAAGGTATGAAGTGGAGCATCAGCAGAGACACAGAGGAGCCATCAGTGCTGACAGATCTCAGTAAGGTCCAGTTCATTTAATTCAGCACCCTCATTACCTGCTCAGGCCCTCACAGGTGTGGAGCCATTAAAAGTGTGAAGCTGGAAACTCTGAGGACACTGCAGCCCTCAGAGTGAAGCAGCCACATTATACCACCTTTTACCATTCAAAGATGTTTTAAAAACGGATCATTATGAACTCTGCAACAACTAAAACAAATGCTAAATGTTTTAAATGCAGCCCGTTTACTGCGATAAAGGCTGGTGTCAACATGGGCTCATATGGATGTTAATTATGATGTTTCAGGTGGTGTGTACCTGGTAGAAGTCAAATAACGGCAAATTAGAACTGTTGTCCATGTGAATCGCATCCACAGCTCGATCAAAGGTCCGGTGCGTGTCAGGCAGATGGAAACGACCTTCAGATTAATGTTGATGTTGGTTAGGACCATAAATCAGCCTGTTCTTTAGATGCTGAGTTTAACTGTTCTCCTGCTGTTCTCATGTTCACACATTCGTGTCCACATCAGTCTGTTAAAGGAACCACGTTCATTCATTCAGACATCAGCCAGTTCTCCTGATGTTCTTCATCATTCAGGCGTGACGGAGAACCATGCGAGATAAGTACTCACAGTTTTCTCACAACGTGTCGGTTCACCATAATAACTCAGACCAGGTATCAGGCATGCAGTGGTTGTGTTAAACTCAATCCTTCTACAGTCACAGTTTTCTCACAACATGTCGGTTCACCATAATAACTCAGACCAGGTATCAGGCATGCAGTGGTTGTGTTAAACTCGATCCTTCTACAGTTACAGTTTTCTCACAACGTGTCGGTTCACCATAATAACTCAGACCAGGCATGCAGTGGTTGTGTTAAACTCAATCCTTCTACAGTTACAGTTTTCTCACAGCGTGTCGGTTCACCATAATAACTCAGACCAGGTATCAGGCATGCAGTGGTTGTGTTAAACTCGATCCTTCTACAGTTACAGTTTTCTCACAACGTGTCGGTTCACCATAATAACTCAGACCAGGTATCAGGCATGCAGTGGTTGTGTTAAACTCAATCCTTCTACAGTCACAGTTTTCTCACAACATGTCGGTTCACCATAATAACTCAGACCAGGTATCAGGCATGCAGTGGTTGTGTTAAACTCGATCCTTCTACAGTTACAGTTTTCTCACAACGTGTCGGTTCACCATAATAACTCAGACCAGGCATGCAGTGGTTGTGTTAAACTCAATCCTTCTACAGTTACAGTTTTCTCACAGCGTGTCGGTTCACCATAATAACTCAGACCAGGTATCAGGCATGCAGTGGTTGTGTTAAACTCGATCCTTCTACAGTTACAGTTTTCTCACAACGTGTCGGTTCACCATAATAACTCAGACCAGGTATCAGGCATGCAGTGGTTGTGTTAAACTCAATCCTTCTACAGTCACAGTTTTCTCACAGCGTGTCGGTTCACCATAATAACTCAGACCAGGTATCAGGCATGCAGTGGTTGTGTTAAACTCGATCCTTCTACAGTTACAGTTTTCTCACAACGTGTCGGTTCACCATAATAACTCAGACCAGGTATCAGGCATGCAGTGGTTGTGTTAAACTCAATCCTTCTACAGTCACAGTTTTCTCACAACATGTCGGTTCACCATAATAACTCAGACCAGGTATCAGGCATGCAGTGGTTGTGTTAAACTCGATCCTTCTACAGTTACAGTTTTCTCACAGCGTGTCGGTTCACCATAATAACTCAGACCAGGCATGCAGTGGTTGTGTTAAACTCAACCCTTCTACAGTTACAGTTTTCTCACAACGTGTCGGTTCACCATAATAACTCAGACCAGGTATCAGGCATGCAGTGGTTGTGTTAAACTCAATCCTTCTACAGTTACAGTTTTCTCACAACGTGTCGGTTCACCATAATAACTCAGACCAGGTATCAGGCATGCAGTGGTTGTGTTAAACTCGATCCTTCTACAGTTAGTTTTCTCACAACATGTCGGTTCACCATAATAACTCAGACCAGGTATCAGGCATGCAGTGGTTGTGTTAAACTCAATCCTTCTACAGTTACAGTTTTCTCACAACGTGTCGGTTCACCATAATAACTCAAACCAGGTATCAGGCATGCAGTGGTTGTGTTAAACTCAATCCTTCTACAGTTACAGTTTTCTCACAACGTGTCGGTTCACCATAATAACTCAGACCAGGTATCAGGCATGCAGTGGTTGTGTTAAACTCAATCCTTCTACAGTTAGTTTTCTCACAGCGTGTCGGATCAATATAATAACTCAGACCAGTCAGCAGGCATGCAGTGGTTGTGTTAAACTCGATCCTTCTACAGTTACAGTTTTCTCACAGCGTGTCGGTTCACCATAATAACTCAGACCAGGCATCAGGCATGCAGTGGTTGTGTTAAACTCGATCCTTCTACAGTTACAGTTTTCTCACAGCGTGTCGGTTCACCATAATAACTCAGACCAGGCATGCAGTGGTTGTGTTAAACTCAATCCTTCTACAGTTACAGTTTTCTCACAACGTGTCGGTTCACCATAATAACTCAGACCAGGTATCAGGCATGCAGTGGTTGTGTTAAACTCGATCCTTCTACAGTTACAGTTTTCTCACAACGTGTCGGTTCACCATAATAACTCAGAACAGGTATCAGGCATGCAGTGGTTGTGTTAAACTCGATCCTTCTACAGTTAGTTTTCTCACAACGTGTCGGTTCACCATAATAACTCAGACCAGGTATCAGGCATGCAGTGGTTGTGTTAAACTCAATCCTTCTACAGTTACAGTTTTCTCACAACGTGTCGGTTCACCATAATAACTCAGACCAGGTATCAGGCATGCAGTGGTTGTGTTAAACTCGATCCTTCTACAGTTAGTTTTCTCACAACGTGTCGGTTCACCATAATAACTCAGACCAGGTATCAGGCATGCAGTGGTTGTGTTAAACTCAATCCTTCTACAGTTACAGTTTTCTCACAACATGTCTGTTCACCATAATAACTCAGACCAGGTATCAGGCATGCAGTGGTTGTGTTAAACTCAATCCTTCTACAGTTACAGTTTTCTCACAACATGTCGGTTCACCATAATAACTGAGACCAGGTATCAGGCATGCAGTGGTTGTGTTAAACTCGATCCTTCTACAGTTAGTTTTCTCACAATGTGTCGGTTCACCATAATAACTCAGACCAGGTATCAGGCATGCAGTGGTTGTGTTAAACTCGATCCTTTTACAGTTACAGTTTTCTCACAACATGTCGGTTCACCATAATAACTCAGATCAGGCATGCAGTGGTTGTGTTAAACTCGATCCTTCTACAGTTAGTTTTCTCACAACATGTCGGTTCACCATAATAACTCAGACCAGGTATCAGGCATGCAGTGGTTGTGTTAAACTCGATCCTTCTACAGTTAGTTTTCTCACAGCGTGTCGGTTCACCATAATAACTGAGACCAGGCATGCAGTGGTTGTGTTAAACTCAATCCTTCTACAGTTAGTTTTCTCACAACGTGTCGGTTCACCATAATAACTCAGACAAGGTATCAGGCATGCAGTGGTTGTGTTAAACTCATTCCTTCTACAGTTACAGTTTTCTCACAACGTGTCGGTTCACCATAATAACTCAGACCAGGTATCAGGCATGCAGTGGTTGTGTTAAACTCAATCCTTCTACAGTTACAGTTTTCTCACGTGTCGGTTCACCATAATAACTCAGACCAGGTATCAGGCATGCAGTGGTTGTGTTAAACTCAATCCTTCTACAGTCACAGTTTTCTCACAACGTGTCGGTTCACCATAATAACTCAGACCAGGTATCAGGCATGCAGTGGTTGTGTTAAACTCAATCCTTCTACAGTTACAGTTTTCTCACAACGTGTCAGTTCACCATAATAACTCAGACCAGGTATCAGGCATGCAGTGGTTGTGTTAAACTCAATCCTTCTACAGTCACAGTTTTCTCACAGCGTGTCGGTTCACCATAATAACTCAGACCAGGTATCAGGCATGCAGTGGTTGTGTTAAACTCGATCCTTCTACAGTCACAGTTTTCTCACAACATGTCTGTTCACCATAATAACTCAGACCAGGTATCAGGCATGCAGTGGTTGTGTTAAACTCAATCCTTCTACAGTCACAGTTTTCTCACATCGTGTCGGTTCACCATAATAACTCAGACCAGGTATCAGGCATGCAGTGGTTGTGTTAAACTCGATCCTTCTACAGTCACAGTTTTCTCACAACATGTCTGTTCACCATAATAACTCAGACCAGGTATCAGGCATGCAGTGGTTGTGTTAAACTCAATCCTTCTACAGTCACAGTTTTCTCACAGCGTGTCGGTTCACCATAATAACTCAGACCAGGTATCAGGCATGCAGTGGTTGTGTTAAACTCAATCCTTCTACAGTTACAGTTTTCTCACAGCGTGTCGGTTCACCATAATAACTCAGACCAGGTATCAGTTATGCAGTGGTTGTGTTAAACTCAATCCTTCTACAGTTAGTTTTCTCACGTGTCGGTTCACCATAATAACTCATAACAGTAACACATTACTTCTAATGCGTTACTGTCCATCGCTGCTGAGTGTAATGTGAGTTACAGGTTTTACTGTTCATGGGTCATAGTTCCCAACATGTCGTGTAATGTATTATATATTGATGTGTAACAAACAGACTCCAGACAGGTCGAAGGTTGTGCCAAAAAGGCACACAAAAGCTACCAAAAAGTCAAGTACAGCACAGGGTGCAAGACATTCAAGAGGTTGATACTACAAAAACTGTCACTGGATTAGTTGACTGAACCTTCAATAACCTAAATGGATAAACCTCAAGTTTGGTCTACAATACAGGTTAAATGATTCTGGACTAGTCCCCACATGTTAGGGTCCCTAAGATAAACAAGAGGTCAGAGAAACCATAACTTTGAAGACCACCACAAAACAACAATAATTCAACAGAAATGTAATAAAATAATTGTCTGACAAACCAAACACACAAGGGAGAAGGGAGACTCGAACCAAAACAAACAAAACTGAGAGCTGGCTGAAAACCAACCTAACAGTAGACTGTTCGATCTGGGCAGCCCCCTAATCTAAAATCCTAAAAATAACCGTAAAGAACCAAAAAAACAAACGAAAACAGGACAACTTGTAACTCCAAACTTCTAAGTAACCAGAAAGCTAAATCTAAGATGGCAGCATTCTCTGGCTGGAGTTGGTGCTGCAGACAGAGAGAGGATCGTGCATCCAGCCAATCAGCAGAGAGAGAGGAGACGAGCCAAGTTAGTCACAAAATAATACACTGACACAAAGGCATGCGTAACATCTCCACCCCTAACAGTGTTGAGCAGTGCGAGAGGTCCCCGGTTCAGATCCTGGACGAGCCCCCAATCTATGGTCCGACTCGGCTCGTTGGGTTGCAGCATAAATTGGAGACTGAACACAACGGGTTAAGTAAGGACTTTATTGTTAAACCAGCATTAAGTCAACAATACACTACAAGCAGCAGGAGTGGTGAAGCCCCTTCCAACCACACCAGGCATGCTTTATGCTTACCTTCACCTTCAGGTGCAGCCAATAAAGCCAAATAAGCCCGTACACCACCCACAGACCCCTGCAGAAAAAAATCTTAAGAGGGAGTCTGAGATACTGAAGCCTGGCATCCTGAAGTAAAGGGGTCAGCATTAGCGTTATGGGAGGAGCTTGATCAGTGTTCAGCCAACAAACAAATCTCTGCCATCAGCACTTCAAACAGAGGGGGGTCATAGTGAAGTCGCATGATTGATCTCCCTCTGAGGGCTGTGAGATTAAAAGCTCGGTACGTGCAGCGCGGCCACTGTAACGCATCCATGTCTGATTCTTCATCTCGTGCAGCAGAGTTTCTTCTTGCTACGAACAGAACGAGGTTCAGCTGCTACTTAATCAAACCCAAAGCACGCAGCATGAAATGAGCTGTCTGAGGGCTCTGGAACAGGCTGCTGTCTCCACTTGTTCATACAGCAGCACCAAACTAATTATCACTCAACATGTTCTGCTGGCCAACAGATAACTGCTGGACAGCATCAGCAGCTCCATCTGTAACCCTCCCCTGACTTTACCTCCAGTGCTGCTCAGACCACAAGCTAATCCGCCTGCAGATCCAAGTGGACACCAGCCATCCATCCTGCGTGATCTGAGTGCTAACGCAGCCTCAAACACAATCACAGGGAGGGGCTGTCACACACATGCACTGCTTTCCTAAGGACCACAGCATTGTGGGTAAATCGTATTGTCCTGACCCACAATGAGTCTGTCTTTCTTAATGTTGGAGGTGAGATGTCGGTAGCAGCTATTAACCCAGGGACAGCTTTGTTGTCCCGTAGTCTTCACCAGTCCTTCAGCTTCCAGCCTCCTTTCAAGTCTGCACTCATTTCAGCTTCATTTGCTTTCCTGTGTGACAGCTCAGAAATACGGCTCCATACTTCACCCTGCAGAGGTGGCTCCAGAGTGTGCAGCTCAAGCCTGAAATAATGCCTTATTGTTTTCTTATGAGGCTAAGTCGGAGTGTGTGCTTGGATTCTGCTGCATTCATCATGTTCTGGTTCTTCTGGGATCACAGCTCCAGCCCTGATGTGTCTGTTTCTGCACAGAAATGTCTTTTTCCAAAACAAAGCGCACACATGAGAGAATCTCTAAATTCAAGCAGACTGGTGATTAATTAGGGCCTGGATCCGGCGCTGCCCTCAGACCTCAGGGGAAGACTCGCTCCTTCCACCAAAGCCGGCTTTTCTTCTGGGTCGGAGACTTGAGTCGATCCCCTGACGTCTGGTCTCAGGGTGCCTGTGCTACATTTCACTGCGCTCTGTTCTTACATGCTCTGAGCTGAACATATTAAAGCGCTGTCATCAAGACATCCAGACATGTGCAGAAGGTGACATGCTGTCTGTTAACTGTACAGCTGCTGAAAACACAGCAGCCGGCGATAATGAGGTCAGAACCCAAACTGTTTGATGCACACTGAATGTTCTGTTCCACTGATGAAGTTTGGAACAATGCTGTCACTTTCACACAAGCATTCCTGCTCTTGGATTCTTCTGTCGACACTTTTAACCAAGTTACAGATTAAGATCACATAACTCTGCTCATCTGAGTTCATACAGGCTTGAAATGGAAAAATGTACGTATCCTGCCAAATTAAGTGAAGTTGATGAGAAAAAACATGAAATGTCTTGAAGATAAAGGTCAGAATTAATGGAAGAATCATGAGATTTTTTTCTAAAATTTGTACTTGCTATGCTTTTTCTGATGTGGGGTTGTACGGTGCACAGTATGGGGCACAGTATAGTGCACAGTACGGTGTTAACTGCACAGTACGGTGCACAGTACGGTGCACAGTATGGTGCACAGTATGGTGCACAGTATGGTGCACAGTATAGTGCACAGTACGGTGTTAACTGCACAGTATGGTGCACAGTATGGTGCACAGTATGGTGCACAGTACAGTGCACAGTATGGTGCACAGTACAGTGCACAGTATGGTGCACAGTACGGTGCACAGTATGGTGCACAGTATGGTGCACAGTACGGTGCACAGTACGGTGCACAGTACGGTGCACAGTACGGTGCACAGTACGGTGCACAGTACGGTGCACAGTATGGTGTACAGTATAGTGTTAACTGCACAGTATGGTGCACAGTATGGTGCACAGTATGGTGCACAGTACGGTGCACAGTACGGTGCACAGTACGGTGCACAGTATGGTGCACAGTATGGTGCACAGTATGGTGCACAGTACGGTGCACAGTATGGTGCACAGTATGGTGCACAGTATGGTGCACAGTATGGTGCACAGTATGGTGCACAGTATGGTGCACAGTATAGTGCACAGTACGGTGTTAACTGCACAGTATGGTGCACAGTATGGTGCACAGTATGGTGCACAGTATGGTGCACAGTATGGTGCACAGTACAGTGCACAGTATGGTGCACAGTATGGTGCACAGTATGGTGCACAGTATGGTGCACAGTACGGTGCACAGTATGGTGCACAGTATGGTGCACAGTATGGTGCACAGTATGGTGCACAGTATGGTGCACAGTATGGTGCACAGTATAGTGCACAGTACGGTGTTAACTGCACAGTATGGTGCACAGTATGGTGCACAGTATGGTGCACAGTACAGTGCACAGTATGGTGCACAGTACGGTGCACAGTATGGTGCACAGTACGGTGCACAGTATGGTGCACAGTATGGTGCACAGTACGGTGCACAGTACGGTGCACAGTACGGTGCACAGTACGGTGCACAGTACGGTGCACAGTACGGTGCACAGTATGGTGTACAGTATAGTGTTAACTGCACAGTATGGTGCACAGTATGGTGCACAGTATGGTGCACAGTACGGTGCACAGTACGGTGCACAGTACGGTGCACAGTATGGTGCACAGTATGGTGCACAGTATGGTGCACAGTACGGTGCACAGTATGGTGCACAGTATGGTGCACAGTACGGTGCACAGTATGGTGCACAGTACGGTGCACAGTATGGTGTACAGTATAGTGTTAACTGCACAGTATGGTGCACAGTACGGTGCACAGTATGGTGTACAGTACGGTGCACAGTATAGTGTTAACTGCACAGTACGGTGCACAGTATAGTGTTAACTGCACAGTATGGTGCACAGTATGGTGTTAACTGCACAGTATGGTGCACAGTATAGTGTTAACTGCACAGTATGGTGCACAGTATGGTGTTAACTGCACAGTACGGTGCACAGTATAGTGTTAACTGCACAGTACGGTGCACAGTATGGTGTTAACTGCACAGTATGGTGCACAGTATGGTGCACAGTACGGTGCACAGTATGGTGCACAGTATGGTGCACAGTATAGTGTTAACTGCACAGTATGGTGCACAGTATGGTGCACAGTATGGTGTTAACTGCACAGTACGGTGCACAGTATGGTGTACAGTATAGTGTTAACTGCACAGTATGGTGCACAGTATGGTGTACAGTATGGTGTTAACTGCACAGTACGGTGCACAGTATGGTGTACAGTATAGTGTTAACTGCACAGTACGGTGCACAGTATGGTGTACAGTATGGTGTACAGTATAGTGTTAACTGCACAGTATGGTGCACAGTACGGTGCACAGTATGGTGTACAGTATGGTGCACAGTACGGTGCACAGTATAGTGTTAACTGCACAGTATGGTGCACAGTATGGTGTTAACTGCACAGTATGGTGCACAGTATGGTGTTAACTGCACAGTACGGTGCACAGTATAGTGTTAACTGCACAGTATGGTGCACAGTATGGTGTTAACTGCACAGTACGGTGCACAGTATGGTGCACAGTACGGTGCACAGTATGGTGCACAGTATGGTGCACAGTATAGTGTTAACTGCACAGTATGGTGCACAGTATGGTGCACAGTATGGTGCACAGTATAGTGTTAACTGCACAGTATGGTGCACAGTATGGTGTTAACTGCACAGTATGGTGCACAGTATGGTGCACAGTATGGTGTTAACTGCACAGTATGGTGCACAGTATGGTGCACAGTATGGTGCACAGTACGGTGCACAGTATGGTGTTAACTGCACAGTACGGTGCACAGTATGGTGCACAGTATAGTGTTAACTGCACAGTATGGTGCACAGTATGGTGTTAACTGCACAGTATGGTGCACAGTATGGTGCACAGTATGGTGCACAGTATGGTGCACAGTGCATGGTGCACAGTATGGTGCACAGTACGGTGCACAGTATACACTGTACAGCACAATACCCAAAAGGACTCGTATTTGTACAGATTAACAGTCGGGCTTTAAAGGGGACATATGGTGTAAAATCTCTTCTTCCTGTTCCTTGGAGCATATATCAGGGCGTCTGAAGTAGGGATCGACCGATTCTTGGCGCAGATTTTCAGCACTTCGACGCATTTAAATGTTCAGTTAACTGTATAAGAGGTACTGCTGAGCCTTTAAAACTCCCTGCACTTTTTGTTTGAACTGTAAACTTTATTTACAGTTAAACTTCAGGGAGCCATTTCTTAGTTTAACTTTCACTTTATTATACATGCTGCTGAGCCTGGGAGCTCCCATGTTTCTTTTAAAATTCTAAGAAAAAAACCCTTTAACATGCTCTGTTATCTGAAAATCTGTTTAATAAACATATGCTCAAATTCAAGTGTTGGAGTTTGTGTATCCTAAAATTTTGACGCCAATATTTTCACTTTTACTGCAAATAAATATCGGCTCCAAATATTTTATCAGCCTCCTTGACCACTAATAATCTGTATCAGCCCTGAAAAAAACATCTCTAGTCTGTCTGAGGTCACCAGCAGGTGTAAAACTCCTTCTTCCTGCTCCTGGGAGCAGATATCAGGGCGTCTGAGGTCACCAGCAGGTGTAAAACTCCTTCTTCCTGCTCCTGGGAGCAGATATCAGGGCGTCTGAGGTCACCAGCAGGTGTAAAACTCCTTCTTCCTGCTCCTGGGAGCAGATATCAGGGCGTCTGAGGTCACCAGCAGCTGTAAAACTCCTTCTTCCTGCTCCTGGGAGCAGATATCAGGGCGTCTGAGGTCACCAGCAGGTGTAAAACTCCTTCTTCCTGCTCCTGGGAGCAGATATCAGGGCGTCTGAGGTCACCAGCAGGTGTAAAACTCCTTCCTGTTCCTGGGAGCAGATATCAGGGCGTCTGAGGTCACCAGCAGGTGTAAAACTCCCCAAAAACACAACCCTGGGATTTATTTAGTTCCTCTTTGTTTGAAAGTTCCTCATTTAACGAGCCGTTCTGATTTTCATTTCTAAAGTACGTCGCTCCTTAAGTTGGCTCCGCCTCCTCTGCTAAGCCCCCCCCCCCCCCCCCCCCCCCCCCCCCCCTCCACCCTGCTGGACGGATGAAGCCAGCTTCTGGTGGAAATGTTCTGCTGTCAGCTGTACTGAGGAGCATGCATCTTCCATCCAGCAGCAGGCAAAGCATTGTTTGCTAGCATCTGCTGCTAACTTACAGCTAACTGCTAACTTACAGCTAACTGCTAGCTTACAGCTAACTGCTAACTTACAGCTAACTGCTAACTTGCAGCTAGCTGCTAATTTATTGCTAACCTACAGCTAACTGCTAACCTACAGCTAACTTCTAACTCACAGCTAACTGCTAACCTGTTTCCCTCTGGGATCAGTAACTATCTGTATCTACAGAGCTGGAGTGTTTCTGACTGCAGGAACAGCTTCATTCTGTCTGTGTTTCTGCATTAAATCAGCAGCTGTCCAGATGTTGATGAGGTAACGCAGGTAAACACACCTGAACTCTCCTCAGCAGCATGACAGAAACGGACCTTTCACCAACGTCCTGTTGAGGCCTTGATGGTTGAACCTCTCTGGCAGCTCATTGAATCCAGTTCAAACTGATATAATTCCAGATTCGTAAAAAAGTAAGGTCCCAAAATGGCTGAAAGAAAGACTGAGCTTAAACTAACGGGTATATTGACCAAAGTCAGTCTTAAACATCTCAATAAAACCGTGGAAATTGTTAAAGGGCAGAACATGTGACCTTTAAGATTAAGAACAGCTGGTTATTTCTGTGCAGTAAATATGTAAAATGAATGTAAACCGAGCATAAATCCAGCTAATCTGAATGAGTGTTACCGTAGGAACCCATGTATACTGCATCAAAGATGTGCAAAGGAAAGCTGGATGTGTTCTCCTGAAACCAGTCTTTGCACCCCCTGCAGCTCAGACTCCACCAGGAACAACAGGCCTTCGGGCAACTTGGAAGCAAAGTAATCAGTGGATAAAATCAGGCCGGGCCGGCTCTGCCTCCAACAGCAGATTCATTACACGTCCATCAGGGTGGGCGGGGGGGAGGTGACGGCTGAGTTCAGAGAGGTAAAGCAGGGCAGGAGACGGCCCGGAGGAGCGATTAGCTGCTGGAGTGGAGCGATCAGCCGCTGATGAGCTGCTGGACAGGCGCAGGATTGGGGCACAGGGAGATGCTGCAAGGGTTCATTACAGCTCGTTCATCTTGTGTTGTGCTGCTTTTAGCTGCATTCCCAGTTTGCTCCGTTCTCCAGGCAGCCCGGCCTTATCGGCGCCGGCCCAATCACGCCCTCCATAACGGTGGAAGCTTTCAGGAGCTGGAAGGCTTGAAACAGCAGCCTGATTGCCTGGCAGAGCTGATGTGTTGGGCTCAGGAGGAGAGTTATGTCAGGAGCTGCTGTGCTAGTTATGCAACCTACAAAGAAATGAATGAGTGAGTGATTACAACACTTAACAGACAGCTTTATAGACCGCACACAAACAGCGTGTCATGAAATGTGACCTCAGCTTTCAGCAGAGCACCAGTTTCAGATCATTTGTACCAAATGATGCTTCCTCCAAGGACAGGGTGACGCTCTGTCAGCGGTGGGCTCTCCATCTGTTCCCTGCTCTTATTGAGCACATGAAGGCTGATTCTAAGGTAGCAGTGAAAGGTTTGTTTTGTACTGTTCACTGAAGTCTGCGGGCAGTTAGAGTGACGCTTTAATCCTGTCTGTAAGGACAGCAGAGGCCCTTCTAACAGTGACTGTTTGCATAGAGCTGAAGGACTAAAGTATGGAAATATATAACCGTAACAATCCCAAAGAGAAATGCTTCTGAGCACAGGAAGCTGAGAGGAGGAAGGGACTCTCTGCATGTCTCCATCAGTTAATGTGACAGAGTTAATGATTCCTTTAGGTTCAGATTAATTAGCAGAAACGGAATCCTCATCAATAGAGTAATGAACCAAAAACCTACAATTAATGTTTTAGCATCTCTGAAAATCAGGACCTGAAACCTCTCAGCAGGACCTGAAACCTCTCAGCAGGACCTGAAACCTCTCAGCAGGACCTGAAACCTCTCAGCAGGACCTGAAACCTCTCAGCAGGACCTGAAACCTTTCAGCAGGACCTGAAACCTCTCAGCAGGACCTGAAACCTCTCAGCAGGACCGGAAACCTGTCAGCAGCAGGACCTGAAACCTCTCAGCGGGACCTGAAACCTCTCAGCGGGACCAGAAACCTCTCAGCAGGACCGGAAACCTCTCAGCGGGACCAGAAACCTTTCAGCAGGACCTGAAACCTCTCAGCAGGACCGGAAACCTCTCAGCAGGACCTGAAACCTCTCAGCAGGACCTGAAACCTCTCAGCAGGACCTGAAACCTCTCAGCAGGACCGGAAACCTCTCAGCAGGACCTGAAACCTCTCAGCAGGACCTGAAACCTCTCAGCAGGACCTGAAACCTCTCAGCAGGACCTGAAACCTCTCAGCAGGACCAGAAACCTCTCAGCAGGACCGGAAACCTCTCAGCAGGACCAGAAACCTCTCAGCAGGACCAGAAACCTCTCAGCAGGACCTGAAACCTCTCAGCGGGACCTGAAACCTCTCAGCAGCCTGATCTATGCAGGCCGTCGGACCACAGAGAGGAAAAACATGTTCAAACTTCTCCTTTCTGCTGTTTCTGAGTGTTTTCATCGCAGCAGCCTCACCGGATGCAGCTTCCTGTCCCACAGGGAGCGTCCCAGAAGCATCTGATCTGCCACAGCTTGTAGACAGTCAAGGAGAATCCTGCACAGAGCCTTTGTTTTCCACCCTGTCCTGTCAGGTGTCGTCCTCCATAAAAAGGATCTGTGGCATTACGACATCGTGTGTTTCTCAGTTAGCGAATTATTTTATCCAAGGAGCTCCTCAGGTATCTGACCTGCTGCCTCTGATTGGCTGATGTATGAGCAGGAGTCTGCAGAGTTTCATGTTAAAGTGAACTGGAGTGGAGCTGTGATGCCCAGAAGACCTTACAGTGCAACATGTAAGAATCAGTGCTGTTTGTGCATATCAGGGAGCAGCCTGAGATCAGTGTCCCGACATAACAACCCAGCTGCTGCTGAACTCTTTAACCGAAGGCTCTGCCTCCCATTCTGCTTTTAGGGGCCTGATAACTGAAGGCTCTGCCTCCCATTCTGCTTTTAGGGGCCTGATAACTGAAGGCTCTGCCTCCCATTCTGCTTTTAGGGGCCTGATAACTGAAGGCTCTGCCTCCCATTCTGCTTTTAGGGGCCTGATAACTGAAGGCTCTGCCTCCCATTCTGCTTTTAGGGGCCTGATAACTGAAGGCTCTGCCTCCCATTCTGCTTTTAGGGGCCTGATAACTGAAGGCTCTGCCTCCCATTCTGCTTTTAGGGGCCTGATAACTGAAGGCTCTGCCTCCCATTCTGCTTTTAGGGGCCTGATAACTGAAGGCTCTGCCTCCCATTCTGCTTTTAGGGGCCTGATAACTGAAGGCTCTGCCTCCCATTCTGCTTTTAGGGGCCTGATAACTGAAGGCTCTGCCTCCCATTCTGCTTTTAGGGGCCTGATAACCGAAGGCTCTGCCTCCCATTCTGCTTTTAGGGGCCTGATAACTGAAGGCTCTGCCTCCCATTCTACTTTTAGGGGCCTGATAACTGAAGGCTCTGCCTCCCATTCTGCTTTTAGGGGCCTGATAACTGAAGGCTCTGCCTCCCATTCTGCTTTTAGGGGCCTGATAACTGAAGGCTCTGCCTCCCATTCTGCTTTTAGGGGCCTGATAAATGAAGGCTCTGCCTCCCATTCTGCTTTTAGGGGCCTGATAACTGAAGGCTCTGCCTCCCATTCTGCTTTTAGGGGCCTGATAACTGAAGGCTCTGCCTCCCATTCTGCTTTTAGGGGCCTGATAACCGAAGGCTCTGCCTCCCATTCTGCTTTTAGGGGCCTGATAACTGAAGGCTCTGCCTCCCATTCTGCTTTTAGGGGCCTGATAACTGAAGGCTCTGCCTCCCATTCTGCTTTTAGGGGCCTGATAACTGAAGGCTCTGCCTCCCATTCTGCTTTTAGGGGCCTGATAACTGAAGGCTCTGCCTCCCATTCTGCTTTTAGGGGCCTGATAACTGAAGGCTCTGCCTCCCATTCTGCTTTTAGGGGCCTGATAACTGAAGGCTCTGCCTCCCATTCTGCTTTTAGGGGCCTGATAACTGAAGGCTCTGCCTCCCATTCTGCTTTTAGGGGCCTGATAACTGAAGGCTCTGCCTCCCATTCTGCTTTTAGGGGCCTGATAACTGAAGGCTCTGCCTCCCATTCTGCTTTTAGGGGCCTGATAACTGAAGGCTCTGCCTCCCATTCTGCTTTTAGGGGCCTGATAACTGAAGGCTCTGCCTCCCATTCTGCTTTTAGGGGCCTGATAACTGAAGGCTCTGCCTCCCATTCTGCTTTTAGGGGCCTGATAACTGAAGGCTCTGCCTCCCATTCTGCTTTTAGGGGCCTGATAACTGAAGGCTCTGCCTCCCATTCTGCTTTTAGGGGCCTGATAAATGAAGGCTCTGCCTCCCATTTTGCTTTTAGGGGCCTGATAACTGAAGGCTCTGCCTCCCATTCTGCTTTTAGGGGCCTGATAACCGAAGGCTCTGCCTCCCATTCTGCTTTTAGGGGCCTGATAACCGAAGGCTCTGCCTCCCATTCTGCTTTTAGGGGCCTGATAACTGAAGGCTCTGCCTCCCATTCTGCTTTTAGGGGCCTGATAACTGAAGGCTCTGCCTCCCGTTCTGCTTTTAGGGGCCTGATAACTGAAGGCTCTGCCTCCCGTTCTGCTTTTAGGGGCCTGATAACTGAAGGCTCTGCCTCCCATTCTGCTTTTAGGGGCCTGATAACTGAAGGCTCTGCCTCCCATTCTGCTTTTAGGGGCCTGATAACTGAAGGCTCTGCCTCCCATTCTGCTTTTAGGGGCCTGATAACCGAAGGCTCTGCCTCCCATTCTGCTTTTAGGGGCCTGATAACCGAAGGCTCTGCCTCCCATTCTGCTTTTAGGGGCCTGATAACTGAAGGCTCTGCCTCCCATTCTGCTTTTAGGGGCCTGATAACTGAAGGCTCTGCCTCCCGTTCTGCTTTTAGGGGCCTGATAACTGAAGGCTCTGCCTCCCATTCTGCTTTTAGGGGCCTGATAACCGAAGGCTCTGCCTCCCATTCTGCTTTTAGGGGCCTGATAACCGAAGGCTCTGCCTCCCATTCTGCTTTTAGGGGCCTGATAACTGAAGGCTCTGCCTCCCATTCTGCTTTTAGGGGCCTGATAACTGAAGGCTCTGCCTCCCATTCTGCTTTTAGGGGCCTGATAACTGAAGGCTCTGCCTCCCATTCTGCTTTTAGGGGCCTGATAACTGAAGGCTCTGCCTCCCATTCTGCTTTTAGGGGCCTGATAACTGAAGGCTCTGCCTCCCATTCTGCTTTTAGGGGCCTGATAACTGAAGGCTCTGCCTCCCATTCTGCTTTTAGGGGCCTGATAACTGAAGGCTCTGCCTCCCATTCTGCTTTTAGGGGCCTGATAACTGAAGGCTCTGCCTCCCATTCTGCTTTTAGGGGCCTGATAACTGAAGGCTCTGCCTCCCATTCTGCTTTTAGGGGCCTGATAAATGAAGGCTCTGCCTCCCATTCTGCTTTTAGGGGCCTGATAACTGAAGGCTCTGCCTCCCATTCTGCTTTTAGGGGCCTGATAACTGAAGGCTCTGCCTCCCATTCTGCTTTTAGGGGCCTGATAACTGACAGCTCTGCCTCCCATTCTGCTTTTAGGGGCCTGATAACCGAAGGCTCTGCCTCCCATTCTGCTTTTAGGGGCCTGATAACTGAAGGCTCTGCCTCCCATTCTGCTTTTAGGGGCCTGATAACTGAAGGCTCTGCCTCCCATTCTGCTTTTAGGGGCCTGATAACTGAAGGCTCTGCCTCCCATTCTGCTTTTAGGGGCCTGATAACTGAAGGCTCTGCCTCCCATTCTGCTTTTAGGGGCCTGATAACTGAAGGCTCTGCCTCCCATTCTGCTTTTAGGGGCCTGATAACTGAAGGCTCTGCCTCCCATTCTGCTTTTAGAAACTCTGGGAACAACAAGGAAACCTGCAGCCTGAGAGCAAAGTGCTCTGTTGGGGAAATATCCAACTGTGAGATCTTTAAGATGTGATGGAGCTCGGTCATTAAGAGCTTTATATGTGAGGAGAAGAATCTTAGATTCTATTCTGAATCTAACAGGGAGCCAATGAGGAGAAGCTAAAACTGGAGGAGTCCAGAATGACCTGCCAGCATCAGGACTGAGGAATAAGTCTTTAAATAAGTCCTCCTGTGCAGGCCCAGAAAAGGCTCACATGTCTCCCATCTCTGAGTCAGAGCTCCTTCATTTCCATGAAACACACCATGATACCATGTTCCAAATGAATCGGCCCAATGTTCCTGAAGCTTGTGCAACGCCTGCATAACTAAAGAAGTGATGCATCAGACAGCTTACAGGTGAAGACGTGTGGCTCCTCTGTCACATGTGTGATGGGAAAGGTTCACGGGATCTAATTCAGATGGCAGCCTGCACACCTCCTCGGGCTCTTTGGTCTCAGTGGCTGAGTGAGAAGCAGTAATTATCTGTAAACCCATGTCAGTGCCAGATCAAGGAAAAGTCTATTGTCAAAGATTACACAGTCGATACAGCGGCTCCCAGCAGTGTCAGCTTGCCTCGCTGATAACATCACGACTTAATCCTCCACCCGGGCAGCCGCTGTGTGACAGGAATCCTTTAACACTTGGAGAGAAACACTGGTTTCTGCACTTCTGAGGGCCGAGGCTCGCTGCCTCCAGACTTCCTGCTGAGAGGATCAACACGATGTCACTTTTCATTTCACTCTTTACAGTAAAGAGGAAGGCTTGTGTCCAGTCAGGCCAGAGTTTGACCTCTGACCTCAGCACATCTGTAAGCCGTGAACACGCACTGGGACCATGTTCAACACACAGGCTGCTGGGGAGACGTTTGGGATTTCTGTCTCCAGGTGCTCAAGATCTGTAGATACTGGTGCTGATGGTTCAGCTGCCTCCAGGGAAGCCAACCAGCAACTGTTCCTCTGTCCAAGCTGCAGCCAGTGAGTGGAAACCGCACAACAGGGATTATATGAGCTCAAAAATGATTCATTTGTTTTTTACTCGGTTCCTGACAGAGACACAGCGGCCGTCTCGTGGAATCCGTCAGACGCTGTTTGCCGTCTCGCTGCGGGATGATCTGCATATTTCATTCTGTTGATTCAGTCATGAGGAGAAAAGAAGGGATGAAATAAGGTTATCAGGCCCCAGCAGAGGTGTCCTTACGGCTGCTCTGCAGCACGCTGCTCGACACTTTCAAGCATCGCCACACCTGAAAAAACCCACTTCAGCAACTCTTCTTCTATGGTGCTTTAATACGTTTTATTAATGTTATGTTTTGTCCTTTTATAGCAGCGCGGTGGAGAGATTCATTACAGATGTTGAGAAATAACCCTCACCTGAGCTCACAGATGGGGGTTCTGACCCAAAGAATGAGGTCGTGGATACAAGCGGCTGAAGTGAGTTTCCTTCAGAGGGGGGCGGGGCTCAGCCTTAGAGAAAGGGGGAGGAGCTCCACCATCCGGGGGAGGAGCTTCACCATCCGGGGGAGGAGCTTCATCATCCGGGGGAGGAGCTTCATCATCCGGGGAGGAGGAGTTTCATTATCCGGGGGGGAGGAGCTCCACCATCCGGGGGAGGAGCTCCACCATCCGGGGAGGAGGAGCTCCACCATCCGGGGAGGAGGAGCTCCACCATCCGGGGAGGAGGAGCTTCACCATCCGGGGAGGAGGAGCTTCATCATCCGGGGGAGGAGCTTCATCATCCGGGGGAGGAGCTTCATCATCCGGGGGAGGAGCTTCATCATCCGGGGGAGGAGCTTCATCATCCGGGGGAGGAGCTTCATCATCCGGGGGGGAGGAGCTTCATCATCCGGGGGGGAGGAGCTCCACCATCGGGGGGGAGGAGCTTCACCATCCGGGGGGGAGGAGCTTCACCATCCGGGGGGGAGGAGCTCCACCACCCGGGGGGGAGGAGCTTCATCATCCGGGGGGGAGGAGCTTCATCATCCGGGGGGAGGAGCTTCACCATCCGGGGGGGAGGAGCTCCACCACCCGGGGGGGAGGAGCTCCACCACCCGGGGGGGAGGAGCTCCACCACCCGGGGGGGAGGAGCTCCACCACCCGGGGGGGAGGAGCTCCACCACCCGGGGGGGAGGAGCTCCACCACCCGGGGGGGAGGAGCTTCATCATCCGGGGGGGAGGAGCTTCACCGTCCGGACCTGTTGGTTCTGAGACCCGACCTCAGATAAGAGGAAGATGATGGATGGAAATCCTAAAGAAAGTTAACTGAATAAACTCTTCAGTTAAGTCTCATGGTAAACATTTTATTGTATAGTAGAAGTATTTTTAGTAATTATTCAGATTATTATGCATTAACCTGCATTATTCCTTTAGGAACAAAAAATACAAATACGATACGAAGTATTTACTCTTTCTGCTGAACTTCCACTTTTCTGCTTCATGATTTGAATGAAAACATCACAAATGGTTAGGGGTTGCACACGTTTCCATGGTTCCCACCAACCCTCGCTCCATTTCTATACCTGCTTTATTCATTCAGGGTCACAGGAAGAGTCAGACGGCTGTTTCTAAATGTTAGAGAAAGCAGCCGCTCATTCACTCATGAAGCTGAGTGACAGGAAGCAGAGCAGGTCTGAAGGCACAATAACACTCAGTAAAGTACTTACAAAAAGCTCAAATTCTCTGTGAAATACCCAGATTTATTCAGACAGAAAATGTCACCGTGTAAGAAGGATTAAAAAGAAAATGAGCTGTTTAATAGAAGCTTTTTACTGTTTCATTACTGGACTTGGATTAAGATGGTGTTCGAGATCCAAATCAGGTAATAGAGGACAAGTTGGTGCCATATTAAGAAAAAACTGCAGATTTTCTTTTCAATACAGCGTTTTTTATCATGAAAGGTTCTACTACAACGGTCCAGACCAGTGTTTCCCAATCCTGGTCCTCAAGGCACCCGCCCTGCATGTTTTCCATGTTTCCCTGCTCCAGCACACCTGATTCAAATGAATGGGTCGTCCTCAGCCTTCTGCAGAACTTAAAGACCTGACCCATTGAGTTCAATCAGGAGCGCTGGAGCAGGGAAACATGGAAAGCATGTTTTCATAGTTCCCATCATGATGTAGCTCCGGGCCGTGGTGGTGAGAGTGGGTCGTCCAATAACCTGAAGGTTGGCGGTTCGATCCCCACTCTCACCGATCAAAATGATTGGTGAACTGACAGCTGGAGGTTCACCTCCTTGTCAGGTGGTGAACTCCAGTGTATGGCGTCTGTCTCTCTGAGTGTTTGACCCTGTGCATGTGCATCCCAACAGGATGTAGCTCCCACCACGACACAAGGCGCATTCCCACTGTAGGAACCTTTTGCAGTTCCTATAATAGGGTGTTTTTTTTACGCATTTGGACATACAGGAACCAGGGACCACGGCCCTCCAGAACCAGGGACCACGGCCCTCAGCAACCAGGGACCACGGCCCCCAGGAACTAGGGACCACGGCCCTCAGCAACCAGGGACCATGGCCCTCAGCAACCAGGGACCACGGCCCCCAGGAACTAGGGACCACGGCCCCCAGGAACTAGGGACCACGGCCCCCCGGAACCAGGGACCACGGCCCTCGGGAACCAGGGACCACGGCCCCCGGGAACTAGGGACCACGGCCCCCGGGAACTAGAGACCACGGCCCCCAGGAACTAGAGACCACGGCCCCCGGGAACTAGGGACCACGGCCCCCGGGAACTAGGGACCACGGCCCCCGGGAACTAGGGACCACGGCCCCCGGGAACCAGGGACCACGGCCCCCGGGAACCAGGGACCACGGCCCTCTGGAACCAGGGACCACGGCCTTCGGGAACCAGGGACCACGGCCCCCGGGATCCAGGGACCACGGCCCCCGGGATCCAGGGACCACGGCCCCCGGGAACCAGGGACCACGGCCCCCGGGAACCAGGGACCACGGCCCTCAGTTCCTAGAACCATTTCAGCTCCTTCAGGGTCTTTTCTGGGTTCCACAGGAACACATATGTAGGTGTTTGGTGGCTGTAGCTCCGCCCCTTCTCTGAAATGTTTAATAAGTTAAACTTCGTCTCCTTTGTCTGCGGCGCTCTGCTCTCCTTCTTTCCTCCATGAAACATGAAGTATCGCCCGCTGCTGGATTCTCCGTCTCCTGACTCTCGCTGTGAGCTCTTCCAGCCTCCATCTTGGACGCCTGATGTGATGCAAAATGAAACAGTTCCTCTGGGGAAGGACAGTCCAAAGGATCCAAAATGATCATCCAGAACACGTCTGGAAACTTTCAGGCTGCAAAGCATCAACTCTACAATAAATCTCATGGCTCCTTTAGATTAAAATCAGTTGCATTCATCAGTTTCCTGCTGAATGTGTGAAGCTTCATCAGTTTGGTGCATCTCTTATAAGGCTGCAGCCACTGAAGCCTTCTCTAACTCGCCCTGCAATATTTCTCTGCCAACACACCGTTGTGTAATAGGAACAAATGATATTTTAATATGTTTTGATACCAGACGGGTCAGATGACCTTGGCAGGGTGGGGAAGGGGGTTGGTGGCAGCAGACATTACTCTCAGCTGCTGAATGCTGATCAGACCAGCAGCAGGTAATAATGTGGAAGCAACACACTTTCATCTCTCCTCATATAGTCCTGCTGCTGCTAAGCTCTACAACAACTGCAGTTTCCATCACATTTATCTGAAGCTAACGTGTGTAACACCGTGTTTTAACAAACCTTCATATATCAGGACCCGTTCCTTACTTTCTCAGTAAATATTTGTCATTTTACATCATCGTCTGAACTTTGGTCTTCAGGTGTTCCCCAGGGTTCTGTTCTGGGCCCGGTGCTGTTCGCTTCCTTTGGGTCATATAATAAGAACATTTCCTGCTTTGTTGCACAGATGATGTTCAGCTGTATGTTTTCAACCTGATGACATGTGATTAAATGTAAAGTCAGATTGTTTCTTAAAGAGATTAAATTGGAAAGAAACCATTTGGCTGATATTTGGCACGATATTTAACGAGGCTAAAGTTAGGCCAAACCTGCTTCTGGATCATTTTATTCACACCAGCGGCTCACTAATTTCACTGTTGAATAACCGGCTGCAGTAACCCATTTATTTCAGCTGCTGGAACAAACATAACAAAGTTTTCAGAACCCTCAGTTTGACTTCTCTTTGGTAAAGTTAATGCTTTGTGCCTTTGTCCTCTTCAAAAACAGTTATTCAGATTTACTCTTTATCCCACCACACGTCTCCCCTCCTGATGACCCAAGATGCCATGAAACATCAACATGAAGATGGACTCTTTCATCCCACTGTTTTAACAACTTGGTCCAGTTCAACGCTGGACTGAAGGAACTGAGCCACAAAGAGGATCAGTTCCAACTCTCAGAGCCTGAACTTCAGAGCAGGGAAATGGAAGCATCTGAGAAATAAGTCCTCATGGTTTATTTACTGATTTATTTCTTCCTTTAGCAGCAGCTAACGCTAACAGCTTAGCTAATGAAGATGACGTACACCAACTTCTAAGGAGTTACTGCTGTTCCTTTCTGAAAGATGAACATTATTGTTCCCACATTACTTTGTTAGCTGAAGCTTTCTAGCTGAACGGTTCCGTTCTGTAACTCAGACAACCTGCAGCTGTGTTTAAGGTGTGTTTCCAACACAACACCGGTCCTCTCCTCACTCTCGCTGCTACTGAACGCCGTGCACCGCTCTCGGGAAGCAGAAAGTAGAGCAGCAGCTGACCTCACCAAAGGTCTCTTTTAAAAAAGAAGAGAGAAAATAGTTTTGGGTTCTTTCATTTTGAGTTTCACAGCTGATCTCATGACCGATCAGCTGTTTCTGCTTTATTTGACATGTCTGACGTGTTCCTGCACAGCTCTCCCTGTTTCTCTGGTTTTTCCCTCCAGGTTTAGTTTCAGGTCAGAGACCACCCCTCCTTGTTATTCACATACTTTTCTATCAACCGTTTTGTCAGATACTCTGATTGGAAATGCCTCCCTTTGTTCCTCGGGTGATAAAGTGTAATCTGTGCTGCAGCTCATAGCTGATAACAGACTGAGCAGCAGCAGTAAAGGCAGCCGGCCTCTTGGGCTCTAACAGTTAAAAACCTGTGAAAGCCTTTTCATCTGCAGCGTCCACATCCGGGTTCATCGTCCGATGATGAATGTTGTGTCACAGCAGCGATAAACAAACCCTAAACTCTGTCCTTGTAGCACAGAACAGCAGAATTATCTCACAATCGGCTCATAAATGCAGGATCAACTCTCCGTAAAACAGGAAATGTTGAACAGATTTCAGCTTTAAGGAAGTAGGAAACCCCTGAAGGATGCCTCAGACCACTGAGATACTTTAACACACACAGTAGTCAAAGTCTTAGCAAGTCAGCAGAGAGGAACCAACATACAGTTCACTTTGCAGGCCTTTCTTGAAGATATTAAGGTCTGGATGAGCTGTAATTTTCTACTTTTTAATCCAGGATTGTTGTTTTCGGTCCTAAAACCCTCAGAGACTCTCCATCCAACCCCATAGTTAGTCTGGATGTTCTTTCCTTGGCCGGCCTTCTTTCAGCCTTTGTTTCTCACTGCGGGGGAGCAGAGCCTCGACACGTATTGTGTGCTGAAGCTGCTCGATGCTGCTGAGGTCAGAATGAACCCTGCGCCGCACACAGATTGCTTTGGGCCACGCACTGAATGATAGAAAGGTATCGGAGGATGTCACATAGGAGGTCGTTGGGAGCTCCTGTGACGATCTGTTCAATAATTCCCCTTAAGATGCTGACCACGGCGAGTCCGACCGCTCTTTGCTCCACAGCAATACATCACTTCTTGCTTTTATTGATTTTATATTTTTCTGTTAAACTTTGATCTAATTTCTCACTTTACACCCATTTTGTCCACTTAGGGCTGAAGCTGTCACTTCCTGTAAGCATCAGAGGACTCTTATTTACCAGATTTAACCTTCAAGTTCCTCCTGTTTCTGACATTCGATCCTGAATTCTTCAGAGCCTCTAACTGAAAGCTCCTGTTTGATATGTTCAGATGACACAAAGTCAGTCCGTTCCCACACCTTGATGTCAGGCCCAGCAGGATGTAGCCCTGAGAGCTGAGCCTGGTGCACTCCTCGCCTCTGTCAGTGGTCAATGAGGGCAAACGGGGTGGATGGCAGCTCATGTAGCTGAACCAGAGCGACTGGACCAGATGAAACTGTGAGTCTTTGCAGGTTGTTTGAGGGAAACAAAGCTGCCCTCCCAACCAGTCTATTACGTTCCCAGTTTAAAATCTTTTTCCTATGATTAACACCTTTTATTTTCCCAGTGTTTGAGTAAAATGCTCAGTTTGAGATGCAGTTTCAGACCATCCTGCAGCTGTAGGCTAAGATTGAGAGAAGAAAAAGCTTTAACTGCAGTCCATCTTTCACCAACTAAACATGGAGTTACGCTGAGCACATCTCCGGCTTGGTCCATTACTGTGGATGAGAAAGCATTGTTTGCTAGCATCTGCTGCTAACTTATAGCTAACTGCTAACTCACAGCTAACTGCTAACTCACAGCTAACTGCTAACTTACAGCTAGCTGCTAACTTACAACTTCCTGCTAACTTACAGCTAGCTGCTAACTTACAGCTAACTGCTAACTTACAGCTAGCTGCTAACTTACAGCTTCCTGCTAACTTACAGCTAGCTGCTAACTTACAGCTAACTGCTAACTTACAGCTAGCTGCTAACTTACAGCTAACTGCTAACTTACAGCTAACTGCTAACTTACAGCTAGCTGCTAACTTACAGCTAGCTGCTAACTTACAGCTAACTGCTAACTTACAGCTAGCTGCTAACTTACAACTTCCTGCTAACTTACAGCTAGCTGCTAACTACTAACTTACAGCTTCCTGCTAACTTACAGCTTCCTGCTAACTTACAGCTAACTGCTAACTTACAACTTCCTGCTAACTTACAGCTAGCTGCTAACTTACAGCTAACTGCTAACTTACAGCTTCCTGCTAACTTACAGCTTCCTGCTAACTTACAGCTAGCTGCTAACTTACAGCTAGCTGCTAACTTACAGCTAACTGCTAACTTACAGCTAGCTGCTAACTTACAGCTAACTGCTAACTTACAGCTAGCTGCTAACTTACAGCTAACTGCTAACTTACAGCTAACTGCTAACCTGTTTCCCTCTGGGATCCATAGAGTAACTATCTGTATCTATATGTAGCTGCAGTGTTTTTAGCACCCTGAAAACAGTTAACAGAGAGGAGTTACAACCCACTGAGCTCAAACCAACAGGTATTTTGACCAAATCTTATCTCATACATATCAATAAGAGCTCAGAAAATTGTGTCAAATTGTTTTTTTGTTTTTTTTTTAAAGGTAGAAATGTCACCTTTAAGAGTCTCTGGCTGATATTTATCTGCAATAAGATAGAAATCTGCTCTTTGCTCTACTTACAGTGCTTCATGTCAGAGTGAGAAATAATTGAATTGAATCCCTTGTAAATGATTTACATCTTGTGTGTGATTACAGCGCTTCGCAGCTTTCTCTCTGGTCTTTAAACACTGATGCAGACGATCCGGTCCTGCAGCTGGAGCACACGGAGGCATTTCAGAAAGGTGATTATCAAAGGCTTCATCTGCCCCAGAATGGATGAGCGCCAACAGGATGCCC
The DNA here is from genome assembly GCF_036924035.1 of Leuresthes tenuis. Taxonomy (NCBI): domain Eukaryota; kingdom Metazoa; phylum Chordata; class Actinopteri; order Atheriniformes; family Atherinopsidae; genus Leuresthes; species Leuresthes tenuis. The sequence goes on from NW_027325369.1 coordinate 33,747,418, forward strand.
TTTACTCTCATTACGAGCCACATCCCACGTCAATAAACCCTGAAAATCGCTCTCCATCCATCATCGGCTGGAGGTTACCGTGCACACAGTGGAGATGAAGGTCGGCTTTTGTCCCAGACGTCATATTTGGCTCTGACCTCCTTCCACCTCAGAGAAGATGAGCTATCAGAGCTGACGTGACATTTGATGAGGTGAGAGAGACGACCTCACTCAGGTAGACTAATGGAGGATCAGACTCATGGAACAATCTCAGTTTGTTTTCTTCAGTTTAAACAGTCATGATTATCGTTATCAGAAATCTCCTCCATGTTAAAGTCCATTCTGTCTCAAACCAAGGCGGCAGTTTGTTTTTGTAATGCTCTGCTCTGCCACCAGAGGGCGTCACATCACACTTTGGTCCACAGGAACCTCCCTCCCTCACTGCCACTCATCTTAAAACTGTTGTTGGCCACAGAAATGTTGGAAAGCGCATCACACGTTCATAACAAAGTCCAAATGTTTGTTCCCATGAGCCCCCGGCTCATCGGCATGGAAACGGTCCGTGGTCAAAGTTAAAAGTAAGACAGGGAAGTTACACGGTGCGTAACTTTGGTTCAGACCCAAATCAGGCTCTGCTCAGATCGTGGTGGGATGGTTTCCCAGGTCCAGACCTTCGGTTCGGTCTGTCAGAGGTCATTAAAGGTCAGAGGTTCAGTTAGACTGCCTCTGGTGGCAGAGAAGAGAATTACAATCACAACACATCCATCTTATAAAGTGCTGAAGAAAGAAAATAATGGCAAAACCAAACTGAAGCCTGTAATTTCCCAATGTGAGCGTCCTGAACAGTTGGTGTAGTTCGTTTGTCATCTTTGGGTTGCTTTGGGTCGTACTTTCAGCCTCCAGAACTTCTAAGATGTTATTTCCTGTTAAATGTCACTTTTTGGTTAAATTTTCAGCACCTAAACTACATTGTTAGCTTTAGACATTAAAACTATTGGATTAACATTAGGATGAAATATAAATGATCAAATGAAAGTAATAAAACAAATGGATTCATATTTAATTACTTTACTACAGAATCTTTTGTGTGTCCAGAATGAGAAAGACTGGCGTCTCCTGTCTCTTCCCACCTCTTCCCCCTTATCCCCAAACCCTCCTGCTCCAGGAACATCTGCACCTCTTGGAGCTCCATCACGGTTCGATTCCCTGTGGGCGTCCGCCTTCGGGCCAGATTACTGTGACCTTATCATGATATAATGCTGTGGCCGGCCTCACTCCTTCCTAAATGAACGTGTTCAGTGACTTCTGCTGAGTCTGATAGCTCCAGCTTTACTTTGCCTTCAGGAATTAAAACATTAATTCTCCTCACTGCTGTTGGAGGCTGAGGTCAACTTGGGAATGAAGGCAGAGAAGATAAAATTCATGATTTTACAGAAACATATTCTTATGCAAAGCAGCATGTGCAACATTAAGGAGTAAAATGTCAGAGCTGTCATAATGTCATGCTGCACAAGCATATCTCTCAGACAAATACCACTGTGACACTTTGCATATAAAAACTCTGCTTTTAGCTTCCAATGAGCTGCCGGGCGGCTCGGCTCCTCCAGGAAGAGGCAACAAATGGCCGAGTGTGTGTGTGATGGGGGGTGTCCTTCTGAATGCCAAATGAGGCAGAAACCGTGGCCAGGAGTTCTTGTCCTGAGCAGAATCTGCAGCAGCAGCGGTCGGCTGTTATTAATGACTCATCCCCCGGGGCCCCGGGCCCTCGGGGGTACAGTCTACGCTGTGTCTGCTCCTGTCAGAGATCACCTCAACCTCCCGTAACTCTGCTTGCTGTGAGCAGAAAAAACCTCTGGGAGGGACAGAAGAGGAATGTGGAGCAGTGTCTACAAAGTAAGGTGTTGCAGCCTCATTAAATCCTGCTAATGAACAATTAATGATTATGGCTAAGTTCATTAGCTGGACGGTGCCGTCCACAGGGGAAGTTCTTCATCACATTCCTTATTATCCAGAAATGCACGAAAAAAGGAGCAAAGCTCCTTATTGTCTTTGTAACCAGGCAACATTTACCCAATATTCTGGAGAAGTTCTCCGTTTGGTCATGTGATTACGGTCCTGCAGGACAGATGGGTGACTGGGTCAGGTCTTTAAGCTCTGCAGAGGGCTGAGGGCGAATCAGGGGAACATGGGAAACCTGCAGGGTGGGTGCCTTGAGGAGCAGGGTTGGGAAACGCTGCCCTAATAACAGGGAGGAGGATTTTTTTATGGAAGCTTTAAAAGGTTCCTGCGATCGGGTTTAACTTTAAACCATTTTAGTTTGTCTTTAGGACCTCCAGCCCTGCAGTTTCTAAATGTTTCCCAGCTTCAAAACACCAGGCTCAGACACACGAGTCGGTTTGGAAGCGACTCTCCAGAAGCCTGATGGCAGTTTATTTGAATCCAGGACTGAGACATCTGAGCTGAGTGTTTCAACCCTAACCACAAAGTTTACAGTGTCTGTGCAGAACCAGACAGAGCAACAGGGAAGTTTAAAGTAAAGCACAGTTCAGTCAAAAGTTTGGACTCACCTGCACATTTCTTTCTAACTTTAGGCTCAAACTTTAGGCTCAAACTTTAGGCTCAAACTGTGGGCTGCATGGTGAGTAAACTCCTGGGTGACAGCAACACCTCCAGCCTTCACTCTTCTCTCAGCTGTTTAAATCTTTCTTGCTGCTGATTTATTTCCTCCTGTGCCCCTGCTGCCCTTCTGATGGATGTATTTCCACTGGTTTCCTGTTTATCTTGTCCTCAGAGCTACTTTAACCTCGTGTTGTGGGTCCAAAGCAGCTTCAAACAGAGACGCACAGATGGAGTCGACTTGGACCGTTTATCTGATGAGGAAATGAATGAAACTGCCCCCTTTGAGGGATGATCGAGTTACTTTAGAGCTGAAGTTCTCCTCCCCTGTTTGGATGGGACTAAAGCTGGGAGTGAGCTCTTTGAGTCCATCATGCAAACTAACTTCAGTAGGTTTTGGTCGACAGATACTATAAACACTGAGCCGGTGTCCAACTGACCTCTGACACGAAGCTCAGACTTAACGAATGCCTCCATTAATTCAGCTCCCTAATTACTCCCCACTGAGCGAGTCCCGCTGTTAAACTGACGGGTGATGAAGCACGCCGGGGGGAGGACTTTAATGAAGCCGTAGAACTGACGTTCTGCTCGTCCAGTATTATGGAGACTGGATAGTGTATGATTGCCACCTTCCTGAGCTAAATGCATAAGCATATTTAGTCTTTTCCTGCTGTAGATGTTAAACTTCGATGTAAGCTGTTGTGTGGCTGAACAGCAGCACTTCTGACAGGTTTCTGTTTAACAAGTCAGGAACTAAATTTCACTGAATCTCTGAGTGGCTGAAAATGGGGAAAGATCACAAATCTGTGTGTTTAGAGCGAGTTTTCTGTGTTTAAATCTATAAAACATTCATCAAACAGTCTGAGTTTATTATGATAAACTGACTCAACACTAATTTATCCGTTCCTTAGCATGTGGAATCAGACATAACTGCATGAAGCTCTAACAGGGGGAGTTTCACTCATGTGGAGCCCCACAGGGCTGCGTGTTGAGCCCCAGGTTCTTCACATAGTTCACCTCAGACTGCACCCCCATAAAGTTCACAGGTGACACCGCGGTGGTCGACCTGATGCCTCCCAGCTGGAAGTGGACAATAAGCTGGTTCATAGCACCTGGAAAACTAAAGAGGATCAACCTCAGGACTAAGATCTCTGAGTAAAATGAGTTGGGAGGGGGGCAGTCAGCATATTCAGGGTGAGCACTTCCTGTTTAAACTGCTGCCTTCTGGGAAGTGGGTGTATATGTGATGTATTCCTATGATATCTGTTAAGACGTTATTTAAAAAGCATTTGTTTCAGTTTCCACCTTCCCTCGGAGTTATTTCCGGGGGTGTACTTGGGTTTGGCTCTGCTGTGGTGCTGTGTTCAGACGAACTCTGTGTTCGTCTGGGCCTCAGTGAAGCTCCTCCTCAGTGATTCCAAATACCAGCACAGAAATGTAAAGAGTAAAGGTCTTCTTCTTGTTTTCCTGCAGACCTCTTAGCAGGAAACGACCCAGAGGGATGGAGTCGTAGAAAGAGTCTGAACGAGTGGAAACACAACAGCAGCTACAGTATTAGCACAACCTTATGCTGCGATTACCGTGCAGCTGACTTTATTACACAGTGCGATCCTCTTAAATTAAGATAAATTAAAGGGCAGCTGGAGCTTGAGATTTAATTAAGATTCAGCATTCACCTTCTGCTCAGCTACCTTTGCTACTTCATTTAAATTAGACCATGGACCTGGCTAAGTGCTGGATTTAAAATGCTCCGATATCCTTGTTTTACCCTCTACAAAAAAGAAATGTGCTCCAAGAGGAGAAACTATTTTATTTATATATATATATATATACCGTTAGTGTGAAGTGTTTAAATCTAACCTTGGCGTTTCCTGCCAGGTGAGATGGAGTCTCGCAGAGTCTGGACGCAGAGATCGGTTCAGTTGTTGACTTCAAAGCTGCAGTTTTCTGATGGACCGACTGACTTCTTCTCGCTCTGGTGCCGACCGACCCGGCCACCAACGGGCCAGATATGGATAGGACTGACGTATAAATGTGCAGCACAAGAAGAGATTTAATCCTGAGCTCAGGTCGGTTTGATCAGACCGTGTTATGAAGACGTTTGTCAGGTCTCTGCTGCATCCAGGTTGCAGCCGCCCACTCAGCCTCAAACCTCTTCTGCTGGAGCATGAATGAATCATGTTTGGTGGTGAATTCAGAGTTCTGTGCTGGTAATCCTCAGTGGATTACTGAAGCCTTTACTGGCTGAAAGTGGAAAAACTTCCAGCTTTTCACCCACAGATCTCTGTCTGCTGCTGGCTTCATGCAGAAACTTATCTGTCATTGACAAATACTCCCCTTTGTGCCCATTCCGTTTCCACCTGAACGAGGGAACAACTGAAGGAATCTGAGGCAGTTTTCCGTGTCTGTCAGGTTTCAGGTGACCTTACCTGCTCAGTAAGGCTGAAAAAGGAGCCCATTTATCCTGATTATCCAATATCTGGAGCCGGGTTACAGTTTCTCTGCTCTGCCCCTCCTCAGTATCTAAAGTTAACGTATTATCAAGGTGTCCCACATGTTTCTGAACCCTGAAACAAAACTGATCCAGCTTAGTTATTAGCAATTATTAATAAGTGTCCAAGGACGGTCATTAATATTCAATAGAATTATTAATGAAAGTCATTAATTATGAGGCGACGCCGCCAAAGTCAGACGCTCCGAACTAAACGTGTCGATCTGATGCACACAGAGCAGACATGGCGGCTCAGAACCGGAGCAGCGACCTTCAGAGCGAGCAGTTATTACAGTGAAGCCGGAGGTTTATCCCGCCTTCTGGGCCGGGTCCAGTTCCCACAGAGACTTAAACATGTAAGACTGTACCAACATGGACTCAGTTTAAACTCATCACAACAACGGCTCCTCACAGAGGTTCTGTGTGCAGGTAAGGTCCAGCTCGCTGGAGAAGGGTTCTGGTACAGTTGGCAGTCATGCTAACGCTGGGTCTTCTGTGAGGAATCTCAGCCGTATGCTCGCTGTGGTCCGATGGGTCGGGCCGGGTCGGCCTTGTCCTCTTCGCTCATGGGGAGGAGCGAGACTGGATAATACCTGGAGCACAGTTCTACCTGCAAAGGAAGCCGCTGACTTTCGGAGTAAAAGTCTTGTTGATTTCAGGTTTGTGAGTTTCCAAAGAAACAGACAACATCCTTACAATCATGAAGAGTTTGGTTCTGATGAGGAGGAGGAGCTAAAAGCCAACAGCATCATGTTCTGAGGTGATCATACACAGGAAAGATGCATCAGCAGGACGTCTTACAGGAACGTCTTACAGGAACATCTTACAGGAGGATCTTAGGAACATCTTAGGAACATCCTACAGGAACATCTTAGGAACATCCTACAGGAGCATCTTACAGGAACATCCTACAGGAACATCTTAGGAACATCTTAGGAACATCCTACAGGAACATCTTAGGAACATCCTACGGGAACATCTTAGGAACATCCTACAGGAGCATCTTAGGAACATCTTAGGAACATCCTACAGGAACATCTTAGGAACATCCTACAGGAGCATCTTACAGGAACATCCTACAGGAACATCTTACAGGAACATCTTAGGAACATCCTACAGGAACATCTTAGGAACATCTTAGGAACATCTTACAGGAGCATCTTAGGAACATCCTACAGGAACAATCTTACAGGAACATCTTAGGAACATCCTACAGGAACATCTTACGGGAACATCCTACAGGAACATCTTACGGGAACATCTTACAGGAACATCTTAGGAACATCCTACAGGAACATCTTACGGGAACATCCTACAGGAACATCTTACGGGAACATCTTACAGGAACATCCTACAGGAACATCCAACAGGAGCATCTTAGGAACATCCTACAGGAATATCTTACAGGAGCATCTTAGGAACATCCTACAGGAACATCTTACAGGAGCATCTTAGGAACATCCTACAGGAATATCTTACAGGAGCATCTTAGGAACATCCTACAGGAATATCTTACAGGAGCATCTTAGGAACATCCTACAGGAAATTCTTACAGGAGCATCTTAGGAACATCCTACAGGAACATCTTACGGGAACATCCTACAGGAACATCTTACGGGAACATCTTAGGAACATCTTACGGGAACATCTTACAGGAACATCCTACAGGAACATCTTACGGGAACATCTTACAGGAGCATCTTAGGAACATCCTACAGGAACATCTTAGGAACATCCTACAGGAACATCCTACAGGAACATCTTACAGGAACATCTTAGGAACATCCTACAGGAACATCTTACAGGAACATCTTACGGGAACATCTTACAGGAACATCTTACGGGAACATCTTACGGGAACATCTTAGGAACATCCTACAGGAACATCTTACGGGAACATCTTACAGGAACATCCTACAGGAATATCTTACGGGAACATCCTACAGGAACATCTTACGGGAACATCTTACAGGAACATCTTAGGAACATCCAACAGGAGCATCTTAGGAACATCCTACAGGAATATCTTACAGGAGCATCTTAGGAACATCCTACAGGAACATCTTAGGAACATCCTACAGGAACATCTTACGGGAACATCTTACGGGAACATCTTACAGGAACATCTTACGGGAACATCTTACAGGAACATCTTACGGGAACATCTTACAGGAACATCTTACGGGAACATCCTACAGGAACATCTTACGGGAACATCTTACAGGAACATCTTACGGGAACATCTTACGGGAACATCTTACGGGAACATCCTACAGGAACATCTTACAGGAACATCTTACGGGAACATCCTACAGGAATATCTTACGGGAACATCCTACAGGAACATCCTACAGGAACATCTTACGGGAACATCTTACGGGAACATGAGGGAAACAGGACGCTGACTAACTTCACATGGCCCACCAGAACAATCCTGTGTTCTGTTAGTTAACTCAGCGAAGCCCCCCAGCTGACGTCGGCTCGCTGCGAGGAGAACATGCAGCTGATGTTTTATCTCTGCTGAGCCTCAGCTCGCCTGGATAATGAGAATAAAACGTTCCTCAGCAGGTGATTTCCTGCTCTGATCCGTCCAGTCGCAGGCTTTAAACTGGACCAGGAGTCCGTGCTGTGACCTGTAAAGAAGGAGCTCTGCCACAGACATTCAGGCTGAGGATATCCACAAAGGGTCATATGAGGCCGATTCCTTAATAAGACGTCTCTCATGGAGACATTCATCAGCTGTGGCTGGACCCTTTTCTGCTGCTGACAGATGCCCTTTGGTTCAGACTCTCCCCGCTGAGCGGGCTGCGTTCAGCATCTATCAGGCAGCCACGAAACGTCGATAAAATGAGGCCCGCCTGCAAATGAACACATTTAGCACTTCAGTTTAGCCTCACCTTTCGGGGGGGGGGGGGGCAGTCTTTGAAGGCTGCTCTGATTGAAATAATGGAAGACTGAAGCCATTTGCCCCATGTGGCGGCTTCAAAGCCCGGCATCAGCGAGCTGCAGAGAGCTGCTCAGCAGGAGGCGGCCGACTGGCCTTCAGTCGCCGCTGATGCTCTGAATTCTGGGAAGTTTCCCTCTCACTACTGTGAGTCTGGGAGGCACAAAGTGCTCCTTTTGGGTCATCTCTCACATTCACCACCATCTGTAACGTGTTGTTTTTACTTTGTGCGCAATTAGCAGCAAAGTGGGACCATCCAGCTCTGAATGTTTCATCAGGAAAGTGACGCTTTATGCCCCGACCAGGAGGAGCAGAACTCTTTGTGCTCCTGCATCACAGTCAGAAGCGCTGCCAAACCCTGCTGCCCAAAGCCCAGAGGAACAGCAGTCCAGCTGCAGCCTCAGCAGCGCGTCCAGGAGTGGAGTAAACCTATGCTAACATATGCTAACATATGCTAACATACCTTAAAGCCTTCACAGGTGCAGCCCCCACAGGTGCAGCCCCCACAGATCTGCAGCAGGAGCTCAGACAGAAACCATGAAAGGTCACTGCTTTGCTGATGATGTCACAGCCTCAGCATCCAGGCAGGATTAAAGGCACACTTGGACAGGGCCATGCCTCTGCTTCCATGTCATATGCGACACATAAAAGCACGTCAGATCATTTCATGCTTGGAAAATGGAGGAACATTTAATTTATTTTCTGCTGCAAATCCAGGACAATGATTCTGGAGTCTGAGCACAGATGCTCAGCCTCCTCCTCCTCCTCCTGAGATGTTCCCAAGCCCAGCATCTCCTGCCCCCCGTCAGGTCCAGGTTCCTTCCAGATGCCCAGTAAACCTCAGCTGGCTCCTTTCAATGGAAAGGTCTCTTTAAGTATTCAGAAAATCCTTTAAGGACCAAAGTTGGAGCATCTTTACCTGCTTGATCTGATCTCAGCTGATAAAATGAAATAAATACTCATGAGAAATGAGGCTTTTAAACATTTCTTTGCAGTTTTTCACCTCTTTCTTTGTTTTAATTCAGTAATGAAAAGCGACTTGATTCAAAGGATCCAGTTTTAGTGATTTTAGTATAAAACATGTGAGACTGAGGCTCAGCTCGGTCCTCAGAGTCTGTTTGTGATTATTTGACGATACATTTATAAAATCTGAATCTGTGTTTTTTACTGTTTTATTTCTTGTGTTCTGTTTTAACTGGGATCAGTTTTATACTTTATACTATATGTGAATATATATAATTGCATTTTAGTTACTTTCTTTGGTCTCTTTCTCAGACGTTTTAGCTTCAGGTTTTCTTTTAATAACCCTTTAAAGCTAGAAGCAGAGAGCTGGGAACAGGCTGCAGGTTCAGCTTCTCTCACGGAGGTCTCTGCTTCGTTGGAAACCCAAATGATGGCAGCACTGATCTTCCTCCACCTTCACAAACAGGTCTTCCTGCTGCAGACATGTGGGGAGCAGCTGTGGAGCCACCGTTAGGCTAACAGAACCACCCTGAAGCTCAGGGTCCAGGTTAAAGTCCTGTTCCTCTGGTGGTCAGGCTCCTTCTGATCTGAATGAGCGTTTAAGGCCACAGCAGCTGGACTCTGGTCAGGGTCTGCTGGTTGGACCTCAGTCCAGAGTCGGACCTAAAGGGGGCTGAGAAACTCTGTGGACTTAAAACACAGCTGGACTCTGGTCAGGGTCTGCTGGTTGGACCTCAGTCCAGAGTCGGACCTAAAGGGGGCTGAGAAACTCTGAAACTGGGACTCTGGACTTAAAACACAGCTGGACTCTGGTCAGGGTCTGCTGGTTGGACCTCAGTCCAGAGTCGGACCTAAAGAGGGCTGAGAAACTCTGAGACTTCCAAACTGTGGACTTAAAACACAGCTGGACTCTGGTCAGGGTCTGCTGGTTGGACCTCAGTCCTCAGCTGGACTGTTTCCACACGCCTTCGGTCCAAATGACTCCTTTTCTCTGTTTTACTTCTTGATGTTGGGATCTGCTGAAGGTGACGCCTTCTCTCCAAAGGTGTGAATAAACAAACTTTACTTTGTAAGCAGCAGCTCAGACTGAGTCTCACCTTCAGAGTTAACGCCGCCTCGGCTCCTGAACCAGTTCATTTATTATCTCTGCTCTTATTGGGAGGTCACCCCGCAGGTCACAGCCGCCACCTGGCGCCACAGCGAGCTCGTGTCTTCCTGCTGGAGCCGACAGGTGCCAGGTCATTCAGCCAATCAGAGGCTCCTGTTCCTGCAGATGCAGCGGCGCTCATTAAAACATCATCGCTTCAGTTTAACAGGAACTTCTCAGAAAAGAGGAATCATTTTGGTGGCTGAGCCGCGCCTCGTTACAACTTTTTAATTGGGTAAAAATCCTCGCAGCCTCAGATGTTGTCGGAGTTCAGTCGCTTTATGGCTCTGGTTGTTTCTGCAGTCTGCTTATTCATTAGTTTGCTGGCATGTGTTTACACAGCGCTTCAGCTAAGTGCTCAACGGCAACTGGGTCAGAACACCGACTCTAATTAACAAGAAGAGTGTGTCACTTCAGGTTAAGTAGCTCTGTCAGAGATTCCTCTTTTTATTTTGGCTTCTTCTTCTTCTGGAACCGCAGATTAACTGCAGCAGACTGAGGACGCAGCTCCTGTTAATACCCATCATGTGATTTTAAACTCTCCCTCTGCTTAAAACTGCTTTAATTCTGTTAACCTGTCCAAAAGGTGTCTTTTTTATGAGTTAAAAGATGAATCACGGCACCAGAACCAGACTTAGCAGAGTCGACCTGTCATAAACGGATGCATGAGCCTCAGATCAGCAGCCTGCATGCTGCCTGCTCTGCTGAACCCTCTCTGGATGGCAGGGTTTGCAGAACTCGAGCTGAAAAGCCACATCTCTGCTGATCTGGCAACAAACCAGCTCAGGTTTCTGAACCAGACTGAAAACCAAGGATGGAACCAACAACAAACCGTGCATAAAATCACAAATTCAGCCTCATGGAGAGGATTTTTCATGACTCCGGTCCCCAAATTTCACATCTCAGGCTGCTCTACCTGCTGCAGGAACTCAGGTAGCCGGTCAACATCCCTGATTTTGGGCCGAAAGCATTTCTACAGAACTGTTAATTAGCATAAAAACCGTCTTTTTTTGGGAAGAACAGCTTTTTGTGTTTCTCTGTTACAGAGAAGAGGTCCAACCAGAGGATTGATATCATTTATTAAAGGGGAACTCCGGTGTTTTTTAACCTTATTTCTGGCATGAAATACGTTCATCTGCTCACAGAGAACAGTTTGGTGAAAGTCGGCGTCCTTCAGAAGATATTTAGATAACTGGAGATCCATATAACGGAGAGAACGGGGCTTAGAGGATGCAGCCTCTAAATAAGGCATTATCTGTCTTTATTTCACCAATACTTTAAGAAGAATGAATGAATGAACGTGTGCTACAGCTCTGTTAGCTCATAGCTGCTGTTAGCTCATAGCTCTGTTAGCTCATAGCTGCTGTTAGCTCATAGCTCTGTTAGCTCATAGCTGCTGTTAGCTCATAGCTCTGTTAGCTCATAGCTGCTGTTAGCTCATAGCTGCTGTTAGCTCATAGCTGCTGTTAGCTCATAGCTGCTGTTAGCTCATAGCTGCTGTTAGCTCATAACTCTGTTAGCTCATAGCTGCTGTTAGCTCATAGCTGCTGTTAGCTCATAGCTCTGTTAGCTCATAGCTGCTGTTAGCTCATAGCTCTGTTAGCTCATAGCTGCTGTTAGCTCATAGCTGCTGTTAGCTCATAGCTCTGTTAGCTCATAGCTGCTGTTAGCTCATAGCTCTGTTAGCTCATAGCTGCTGTTAGCTCATAGCTGCTGTTAGCTCATAGCTCTGTTAGCTCATAGCTGCTGTTAGCTCATAGCTCTGTTAGCTCATAGCTCTGTTAGCTCATAGCTGCTGTTAGCTCATAGCTGCTGTTAGCTCATAGCTCTGTTAGCTCATAGCTGCTGTTAGCTCATAGCTCTGTTAGCTCATAGCTGCTGTTAGCTCATAGCTCTGTTAGCTCATAGCTCTGTTAGCTCATAGCTGCTGTTAGCTCATAGCTGCTGTTAGCTCATAGCTCTGTTAGCTCATAGCTGCTGTTAGCTCATAGCTGCTGTTAGCTCATAGCTCCGTTAGCTCATAGCTGCTGTTAGCTAATAGCTCTGTTAGCTCATAGCTGCTGTTAGCTCATAGCTGCTGTTAGCTCATAGCTCTGTTAGCTCATAGCTGCTGTTAGCTCATAACTCTGTTTGCTCATAGCTGCTGTTAGCTCATAGCTGCTGTTAGCTCATAGCTGCTGTTAGCTCATAACTCTGTTAGCTCATAGCTGCTGTTAGCTCATAGCTCTGTTAGCTCATAGCTGCTGTTAGCTCATAACTCTGTTAGCTCATAGCTGCTGTTAGCTCATAACTCTGTTAGCTCATAGCTGCTGTTAGCTCATAACTCTGTTAGCTCATAGCTGCTGTTAGCTCATAACTCTGTTAGCTCATAGCTGCTGTTAGCTCATAACTCTGTTAGCTCATAGCTGCTGTTAGCTCATAGCTGCTGTTAGCTCATAGCTCTGTTAGCTCATAGCTCTGTTAGCTCATAGCTGCTGTTAGCTCATAACTCTGTTAGCTCATAGCTGCTGTTAGCTCATAACTCTGTTAGCTCATAGCTGCTGTTAGCTCATAGCTGCTGTTATGTGGCTACTTGTAGCTATAGGAGAGCTAACGGAGGGATTTCTACACAGGCACTCTACTGGGACCACTTCATCCACTTCATCACCTCAGAACACGATGTGATTCTCATTAAAGAACTCTCTGATCCACATGAGCCACTATCTGTAACACATCTGTCCATGTGAGGATGAGTGATGTGCATTTTACTGACAGATAAATGAGACGCCACATCATCAGAGGGCCGCGCTTCAGCGTGGAAAACGACCGCAGCAGACAGAAGCGGCGCTAAATGAGACGTGGACAGTGAAAGCTGCTCAGGCCTGAGGATGGCTGCGAGTCGGCTGTTTCACGCTCAGTTTAACGTTGGCTTTTGATCTGGTTCCCCACAGTTTGGCTTTTCTGTGACATACGGAGCGTTAGGAGGGTCTGTGGAGAGGGTGGGGGGGGGCAGCTGCTGTCCTCTACAGCGACGAGAACACGAGGAGAGCTTCTCCGAACATGTGAGAAAGCTTTCAGGCTCCCGTCTGATACTTACCAGCAATCATTGGGAGGTTCCTGATTTCTGACACGTCTGTGGCTCGGTTCAGGAGTAGCTGGGAGATACTCATCGATGTTTCTTTGGTTCCCTTCAGTCCCACGTGGGACATCTGTATTTACAGCTCTTCTGTCTGTCTGGAATCAGGAGCAAGAACAGCCGAGACGTTTCTTTCCTTTTCTTTCTAAAAGTATTCCTTTAGCTGGATTAGCTGCCGGGGAACTTTGGCTGGAGTGTTTCTCCTCCAGCTCTGGCATCAGCTGCAGTTCAGACGGATCAAAAGCCTCCAAAGGCCACAGCCATAAAGCTGCAGAGAACAGCGAGGTAACCTGATGCAGGAGGAAGGAGGAACATGACAAACTGTCATGCTGAGATGAACTGAAGCTACAGTTGGGTCCTTATCTGAGGGTAATTATCCTTGGATATATGGCGGTGAATGAATGGAATCACTGGCACAAAGCAGGTCATACCCCGGTACCATAGGTGGCGCTGTCCCCATTTCAGCTATCGCTAATAGAGCCACTTCCTGTTGGCGTCTTCACCGCCAACAACAACAAACTCAGGCATTCAGAAAGATGGCGAACGCAGAGCGAGATGAAGCTGCGTCCCTCTCCATCTGTGATGAGCTGGTTATGGCACAGACGATGCACAACGGTCTCCATCGTTTCTTTCTTTCTGACGACAGGAATATCGTCTCCTTCCACTTCCGGGTGACGGAAAAAATCTGGAGCATGCTCAGAAGGCTTATCTCTGGGTCTTAATCCGACTGCGAGGAGCCCGACCCGGTCCAATTTATAGTCGGACTGAGGTGTCTCCATGAGCTGAATAACTCGTTAATCCGGTTCTTTACAGACGCACTGGAGCACGTCGCCGCTCTGCTGTCTCTCTTCATGATCCTTCAGCTGTCGACTTCAGCAGCATCAGCGCTGACAAATCGAATTATCTAGTCTTTACCTGAGAGAACTTATTACAGAAACATTGTTGTCAAGGAGCCCAGAGGACGAAGCGCAGCAGGCCGGTTAAATCAGTGCTTTTTAAATCCGATCCGACGTGCCTCAATGAGAGCGAGGCCCAGTGACAGCTGGCAGCAATGCATGCATTTATAAGAATATCATTATCTAAAAACGGTGCGGCGGGTGCGTGACGCTGATCCCAGAAGACAGGAATTAGATTTGAATGTCATTCTGATTACTGAGTCCAGCTGCCTCAGCATCTTAATGTGCTGATGCTCCTCCACCGTGAGGCAGGAAGAACCGACTGATGCTCACCGTGAGGCAGGAAGAACCGTCTGATGCCCACCGTGAGGCAGGAAGAACCGTCTGATGCCCACCGTGAGGCAGGAAGAACCGACTGATGCCCACCGTGAGGCAGGAAGAACCGTCTGATGCTCACCGTGAGGCAGGAAGAACCGTCTGATGCCCACCGTGAGGCAGGAAGAACCGTCTGATGCCCACCGTGAGGCAGGAAGAACCGACTGATGCCCACCGTGAGGCAGGAAGAACCGTCTGATGCTCACCGTGAGGCAGGAAGAACCGTCTGATGCCCACCGTGAGGCAGGAAGAACCGTCTGATGCTCACCGTGAGGCAGGAAGAACCGTCTGATGCCCACCGTGAGGCAGGAAGAACCGTCTGATGCCCACCGTGAGGCAGGAAGAACCGTCTCCTGCCCACCGTGAGGCAGGAAGAACCGTCTGATGCCCACCGTGAGGCAGGAAGAACCGTCTGATGCCCACCGTGAGGCAGGAAGAACCGTCTGATGCTCACCGTGAGGCAGGAAGAACCGTCTGATGCCCACCGTGAGGCAGGAAGAACCGACTGATGCTCACCGTGAGGCAGGAAGAACCGTCTGATGCTCACCGTGAGGCAGGAAGAACCGTCTCCTGCCCACCGTGAGGCAGGAAGAACCGTCTGATGCCCACCGTGAGGCAGGAAGAACCGTCTGATGCCCACCGTGAGGCAGGAAGAACCGTCTGATGCCCACCGTGAGGCAGGAAGAACCGTCTGATGCTCACCGTGAGGCAGGAAGAACCGTCTGATGCCCACTGAGGCAGGAAGAACCGTCTGATGCCCACCGTGAGGCAGGAAGAACCGTCTGATGCTCACTGTGAGGCAGGAAGAACCGACTGATGCCCACCGTGAGGCAGGAAGAACCGTCTGATGCCCACTGAGGCAGGAAGAACCGTCTGATGCCCACCGTGAGGCAGGAAGAACCGTCTGATGCTCACTGTGAGGCAGGAAGAACCGACTGATGCCCACCGTGAGGCAGGAAGAACCGTCTGATGCCCACTGAGGCAGGAAGAACCGTCTGATGCCCACCGTGAGGCAGGAAGAACCGTCTGATGCTCACCGTGAGGCAGGAAGAACCGTCTGATGCTCACCGTGAGGCAGGAAGAACCGTCTGATGCTCACTGTGAGGCAGGAAGAACCGACTGATGCTCACTGTGAGGCAGGAAGAACCGTCTGATGCCCACCGTGAGGCAGGAAGAACCGTCTGATGCCCACTGAGGCAGGAAGAACCGTCTGATGCCCACCGTGAGGCAGGAAGAACCGTCTGATGCCCACTGAGGCAGGAAGAACCGTCTGATGCCCACCGTGAGGCAGGAAGAACCGTCTGATGCCCACTGAGGCAGGAAGAACCGTCTGATGCCCACCGTGAGGCAGGAAGAACCGTCTGATGCTCACCGTGAGGCAGGAAGAACCGTCTGATGCTCACCGTGAGGCAGGAAGAACCGACTGATGCCCACCGTGAGGCAGGAAGAACCGTCTGATGCTCACTGTGAGGCAGGAAGAACCGACTGATGCTCACTGTGAGGCAGGAAGAACCGTCTGATGCCCACTGAGGCAGGAAGAACCGACTGATGCCCACCGTGAGGCAGGAAGAACCGACTGATGCCCACCGTGAGGCAGGAAGAACCGTCTGATGCTCACTGTGAGGCAGGAAGAACCGACTGATGCTCACTGTGAGGCAGGAAGAACCGTCTGATGCCCACTGAGGCAGGAAGAACCGACTGATGCCCACCGTGAGGCAGGAAGAACCGTCTGATGCCCACTGAGGCAGGAAGAACCGTCTGATGCCCACCGTGAGGCAGGAAGAACCGTCTGATGCTCACCGTGAGGCAGGAAGAACCGTCTGATGCTCACCGTGAGGCAGGAAGAACCGTCTGATGCCCACCGTGAGGCAGGAAGAACCGACTGATGCCCACCGTGAGGCAGGAAGAACCGTCTGATGCTCACTGTGAGGCAGGAAGAACCGACTGATGCTCACTGTGAGGCAGGAAGAACCGTCTGATGCTCACCGTGAGGCAGGAAGAACCGTCTGATGCTCACCGTGAGGCAGGAAGAACCGTCTGATGCTCACTGTGAGGCAGGAAGAACCGACTGATGCTCACCGTGAGGCAGGAAGAACCGTCTGATGCCCACTGAGGCAGGAAGAACCGTCTGATGCCCACCGTGAGGCAGGAAGAACCGTCTGATGCTCACCGTGAGGCAGGAAGAACCGTCTGATGCTCACCGTGAGGCAGGAAGAACCGTCTGATGCCCACCGTGAGGCAGGAAGAACCGACTGATGCCCACCGTGAGGCAGGAAGAACCGTCTGATGCTCACTGTGAGGCAGGAAGAACCGACTGATGCTCACTGTGAGGCAGGAAGAACCGACTGATGCTCACTGTGAGGCAGGAAGAACCGTCTGATGCCCACCGTGAGGCAGGAAGAACCGTCTGATGCTCACCGTGAGGCAGGAAGAACCGTCTGATGCCCACCGTGAGGCAGGAAGAACCGACTGATGCTCACCGTGAGGCAGGAAGAACCGTCTGATGCCCACCGTGAGGCAGGAAGAACCGTCTGATGCTCACTGTGAGGCAGGAAGAACCGTCTGATGCTCACCGTGAGGCAGGAAGAACCGTCTGATGCTCACTGTGAGGCAGGAAGAACCGACTGATGCCCACCGTGAGGCAGGAAGAACCGACTGATGCCCACCGTGAGGCAGGAAGAACCGTCTGATGCTCACTGTGAGGCAGGAAGAACCGACTGATGCCCACCGTGAGGCAGGAAGAACCGTCTGATGCTCACTGTGAGGCAGGAAGAACCGTCTGATGCTCACCGTGAGGCAGGAAGAACCGTCTGATGCTCACCGTGAGGCAGGAAGAACCGTCTGATGCTCACTGTGAGGCAGGAAGAACCGTCTGATGCTCACCGTGAGGCAGGAAGAACCGACTGATGCTCACCGTGAGGCAGGAAGAACCGTCTGATGCCCACCGTGAGGCAGGAAGAACCGTCTGATGCCCACCGTGAGGCAGGAAGAACCGACTGATGCTCACCGTGAGGCAGGAAGAACCGTCTGATGCCCACCGTGAGGCAGGAAGAACCGACTGATGCCCACTGTGAGGCAGGAAGAACCGACTGATGCTCACCGTGAGGCAGGAAGAACCGACTGATGCTCACCGTGAGGCAGGAAGAACCGTCTGATGCCCACCGTGAGGCAGGAAGAACCGACTGATGCTCACTGTGAGGCAGGAAGAACCGTCTGATGCCCACCGTGAGGCAGGAAGAACCGTCTGATGCTCACTGTGAGGCAGGAAGAACCGTCTGATGCTCACCGTGAGGCAGGAAGAACCGTCTCCTGCCCACCGTGAGGCAGGAAGAACCGACTGATGCCCACCGTGAGGCAGGAAGAACCGACTGATGCCCACCGTGAGGCAGGAAGAACCGACTGATGCCCACCGTGAGGCAGGAAGAACCGTCTCCTGCCCACCGTGAGGCAGGAAGAACCGTCTGATGCTCACCGTGAGGCAGGAAGAACCGACTGATGCCCACCGTGAGGCAGGAAGAACCGTCTCCTGCCCACCGTGAGGCAGGAAGAACCGTCTGATGCCCACCGTGAGGCAGGAAGAACCGTCTGATGCTCACCGTGAGGCAGGAAGAACCGTCTGATGCCCACCGTGAGGCAGGAAGAACCGACTGATGCCCACTGTGAGGCAGGAAGAACCGTCTGATGCTCACCGTGAGGCAGGAAGAACCGACTGATGCCCACCGTGAGGCAGGAAGAACCGTCTCCTGCCCACCGTGAGGCAGGAAGAACCGTCTGATGCTCACCGTGAGGCAGGAAGAACCGACTGATGCTCACCGTGAGGCAGGAAGAACCGTCTGATGCCCACCGTGAGGCAGGAAGAACCGACTGATGCCCACTGTGAGGCAGGAAGAACCGTCTGATGCTCACCGTGAGGCAGGAAGAACCGTCTCCTGCCCACCGTGAGGCAGGAAGAACCGTCTGATGCTCACCGTGAGGCAGGAAGAACCGACTGATGCCCACCATGAGGCAGGAAGAACCGACTGATGCTCACCGTGAGGCAGGAAGAACCGTCTGATGCTCACCGTGAGGCAGGAAGAACCGACTGATGCTCACCGTGAGGCAGGAAGAACCGACTGATGCTCACTGTGAGGCAGGAAGAACCGTCTGATGCCCACCGTGAGGCAGGAAGAACCGTCTCCTGCCCACCGTGAGGCAGGAAGAACCGTCTGATGCCCACCGTGAGGCAGGAAGAACCGTCTGATGCTCACCGTGAGGCAGGAAGAACCGTCTGATGCCCACCGTGAGGCAGGAAGAACCGACTGATGCCCACTGTGAGGCAGGAAGAACCGTCTGATGCTCACCGTGAGGCAGGAAGAACCGACTGATGCCCACCGTGAGGCAGGAAGAACCGTCTCCTGCCCACCGTGAGGCAGGAAGAACCGTCTGATGCTCACCGTGAGGCAGGAAGAACCGACTGATGCTCACCGTGAGGCAGGAAGAACCGTCTGATGCCCACCGTGAGGCAGGAAGAACCGACTGATGCCCACTGTGAGGCAGGAAGAACCGTCTGATGCTCACCGTGAGGCAGGAAGAACCGTCTCCTGCCCACCGTGAGGCAGGAAGAACCGTCTGATGCTCACCGTGAGGCAGGAAGAACCGTCTGATGCCCACCGTGAGGCAGGAAGAACCGACTGATGCCCACCGTGAGGCAGGAAGAACCGTCTGATGCTCACTGTGAGGCAGGAAGAACCGACTGATGCTCACTGTGAGGCAGGAAGAACCGACTGATGCTCACTGTGAGGCAGGAAGAACCGTCTGATGCCCACCGTGAGGCAGGAAGAACCGTCTGATGCTCACCGTGAGGCAGGAAGAACCGTCTGATGCCCACCGTGAGGCAGGAAGAACCGACTGATGCTCACCGTGAGGCAGGAAGAACCGTCTGATGCCCACCGTGAGGCAGGAAGAACCGTCTGATGCTCACTGTGAGGCAGGAAGAACCGTCTGATGCTCACCGTGAGGCAGGAAGAACCGTCTGATGCTCACTGTGAGGCAGGAAGAACCGACTGATGCCCACCGTGAGGCAGGAAGAACCGACTGATGCCCACCGTGAGGCAGGAAGAACCGTCTGATGCTCACTGTGAGGCAGGAAGAACCGACTGATGCCCACCGTGAGGCAGGAAGAACCGTCTGATGCTCACTGTGAGGCAGGAAGAACCGTCTGATGCTCACCGTGAGGCAGGAAGAACCGTCTGATGCTCACCGTGAGGCAGGAAGAACCGTCTGATGCTCACTGTGAGGCAGGAAGAACCGTCTGATGCTCACCGTGAGGCAGGAAGAACCGACTGATGCTCACCGTGAGGCAGGAAGAACCGTCTGATGCCCACCGTGAGGCAGGAAGAACCGTCTGATGCCCACCGTGAGGCAGGAAGAACCGACTGATGCTCACCGTGAGGCAGGAAGAACCGTCTGATGCCCACCGTGAGGCAGGAAGAACCGACTGATGCCCACTGTGAGGCAGGAAGAACCGACTGATGCTCACCGTGAGGCAGGAAGAACCGACTGATGCTCACCGTGAGGCAGGAAGAACCGTCTGATGCCCACCGTGAGGCAGGAAGAACCGACTGATGCTCACTGTGAGGCAGGAAGAACCGTCTGATGCCCACCGTGAGGCAGGAAGAACCGTCTGATGCTCACTGTGAGGCAGGAAGAACCGTCTGATGCTCACCGTGAGGCAGGAAGAACCGTCTCCTGCCCACCGTGAGGCAGGAAGAACCGACTGATGCCCACCGTGAGGCAGGAAGAACCGACTGATGCCCACCGTGAGGCAGGAAGAACCGACTGATGCCCACCGTGAGGCAGGAAGAACCGTCTCCTGCCCACCGTGAGGCAGGAAGAACCGTCTGATGCTCACCGTGAGGCAGGAAGAACCGACTGATGCCCACCGTGAGGCAGGAAGAACCGTCTCCTGCCCACCGTGAGGCAGGAAGAACCGTCTGATGCCCACCGTGAGGCAGGAAGAACCGTCTGATGCTCACCGTGAGGCAGGAAGAACCGTCTGATGCCCACCGTGAGGCAGGAAGAACCGACTGATGCCCACTGTGAGGCAGGAAGAACCGTCTGATGCTCACCGTGAGGCAGGAAGAACCGACTGATGCCCACCGTGAGGCAGGAAGAACCGTCTCCTGCCCACCGTGAGGCAGGAAGAACCGTCTGATGCTCACCGTGAGGCAGGAAGAACCGACTGATGCTCACCGTGAGGCAGGAAGAACCGTCTGATGCCCACCGTGAGGCAGGAAGAACCGACTGATGCCCACTGTGAGGCAGGAAGAACCGTCTGATGCTCACCGTGAGGCAGGAAGAACCGTCTCCTGCCCACCGTGAGGCAGGAAGAACCGTCTGATGCTCACCGTGAGGCAGGAAGAACCGACTGATGCCCACCATGAGGCAGGAAGAACCGACTGATGCTCACCGTGAGGCAGGAAGAACCGTCTGATGCTCACCGTGAGGCAGGAAGAACCGACTGATGCTCACCGTGAGGCAGGAAGAACCGACTGATGCTCACCGTGAGGCAGGAAGAACCGACTGATGCCCACCGTGAGGCAGGAAGAACCGTCTGATGCTCACCGTGAGGCAGGAAGAACCGACTGATGCCCACCATGAGGCAGGAAGAACCGTCTGATGCTCACCGTGAGGCAGGAAGAACCGTCTGATGCTCACCGTGAGGCAGGAAGAACCGACTGATGCCCACCGTGAGGCAGGAAGAACCGACTGATGCTCACCGTGAGGCAGGAAGAACCGTCTGATGCTCACCGTGAGGCAGGAAGAACCGTCTGATGCTCACTGTGAGGCAGGAAGAACCGACTGATGCCCACCGTGAGGCAGGAAGAACCGTCTGATGCTCACCGTGAGGCAGGAAGAACCGTCTGATGCTCACCGTGAGGCAGGAAGAACCGTCTGATGCTCACGGTGAGGCAGGAAGAACCGACTGATGCCCACCATGAGGCAGGAAGAACCGACTGATGCCCACCATGAGGCAGGAAGAACCGACTGATGCTCACCGTGAGGCAGGAAAAACCGTCTGATGCTCACCGTGAGGCAGGAAGAACCGACTGATGCTCACCGTGAGGCAGGAAGAACCGTCTGATGCTCACCGTGAGGCAGGAAGAACCGACTGATGCCCACCGTGAGGCAGGAAGAACCGTCTGATGCCCACCGTGAGGCAGGAAGAACCGTCTGATGCTCACCGTGAGGCAGGAAGAACCGTCTGATGCTCACCGTGAGGCAGGAAGAACCGACTGATGCCCACCGTGAGGCAGGAAGAACCGACTGATGCCCACCGTGAGGCAGGAAGAACCGACTGATGCCCACCGTGAGGCAGGAAGAACCGTCTCCTGCCCACCGTGAGGCAGGAAGAACCGTCTCCTGCCCACCGTGAGGCAGGAAGAACCGTCTGATGCTCACCGTGAGGCAGGAAGAACCGTCTGATGCCCACCGTGAGGCAGGAAGAACCGTCTCCTGCCCACCGTGAGGCAGGAAGAACCGTCTGATGCTCACCGTGAGGCAGGAAGAACCGTCTGATGCTCACTGTGAGGCAGGAAGAACCGTCTGATGCCCACCGTGAGGCAGGAAGAACCGTCTGATGCCCACCGTGAGGCAGGAAGAACCGACTGATGCCCACCGTGAGGCAGGAAGAACCGACTGATGCCCACCGTGAGGCAGGAAGAACCGTCTGATGCCCACCGTGAGGCAGGAAGAACCGACTGATGCCCACCGTGAGGCAGGAAGAACCGACTGATGCCCACCGTGAGGCAGGAAGAACCGACTGATGCCCACCGTGAGGCAGGAAGAACCGACTGATGCCCACCGTGAGGCAGGAAGAACCGTCTCCTGCCCACCGTGAGGCAGGAAGAACCGACTGATGCCCACCGTGAGGCAGGAAGAACCGACTGATGCCCACCGTGAGGCAGGAAGAACCGTCTCCTGCCCACCGTGAGGCAGGAAGAACCGTCTGATGCCCACCGTGAGGCAGGAAGAACCGACTGATGCTCACTCTGAGGCAGGAAGAACCGTCTGATGCTCACCGTGAGGCAGGAAGAACCGTCTGATGCTCACTGTGAGGCAGGAAGAACCGTCTGATGCCCACCGTGAGGCAGGAAGAACCGTCTGATGCCCACCGTGAGGCAGGAAGAACCGTCTGATGCCCACCGTGAGGCAGGAAGAACCGTCTGATGCCCACCGTGAGGCAGGAAGAACCGTCTGATGCTCACTGTGAGGCAAGAAGAACCGTCTGATGCTCACCGTGAGGCAGGAAGAACCGTCTGATGCCCACCGTGAGGCAGGAAGAACCGTCTGATGCCCACCGTGAGGCAGGAAGAACCGACTGATGCCCACCGTGAGGCAGGAAGAACCGACTGATGCCCACCGTGAGGCAGGAAGAACCGACTGATGCCCACCGTGAGGCAGGAAGAACCGTCTGATGCCCACCGTGAGGCAGGAAGAACCGACTGATGCCCACCGTGAGGCAGGAAGAACCGACTGATGCCCACCGTGAGGCAGGAAGAACCGTCTGATGCCCACCGTGAGGCAGGAAGAACCGACTGATGCCCACCGTGAGGCAGGAAGAACCGTCTGATGCTCACCGTGAGGCAGGAAGAACCGTCTGATGCCCACCGTGAGGCAGGAAGAACCGACTGATGCCCACCGTGAGGCAGGAAGAACCGACTGATGCCCACCGTGAGGCAGGAAGAACCGACTGATGCCCACCGTGAGGCAGGAAGAACCGTCTGATGCCCACCGTGAGGCAGGAAGAACCGACTGATGCCCACCGTGAGGCAGGAAGAACCGTCTGATGCTCACCGTGAGGCAGGAAGAACCGACTGATGCCCACCGTGAGGCAGGAAGAACCGACTGATGCCCACTGTGAGGCAGGAAGAACCGTCTGATGCCCACCGTGAGGCAGGAAGAACCGACTGATGCCCACCGTGAGGCAGGAAGAACCGTCTGATGCTCACCGTGAGGCAGGAAGAACCGTCTGATGCCCACCGTGAGGCAGGAAGAACCGTCTGATGCTCACCGTGAGGCAGGAAGAACCGACTGATGCCCACCGTGAGGCAGGAAGAACCGACTGATGCCCACTGTGAGGCAGGAAGAACCGTCTGATGCCCACCGTGAGGCAGGAAGAACCGACTGATGCTCACCGTGAGGCAGGAAGAACCGACTGATGCCCACCGTGAGGCAGGAAGAACCGTCTGATGCCCACCGTGAGGCAGGAAGAACCGTCTGATGCCCACCGTGAGGCAGGAAGAACCGTCTCCTGCTCCTCACAGGCAGGTCCAACAGGAGCGGGATGGAGAAGTCAAAGCTGAGAATATGTGAGGAAATAAGACGGTGAGCAGCTGGAACAACGATCCATCAGCTCTGCAGAACAGGAAGTGCATTTCTCAGAAGAACTCGTCCAAACAGCAGTTTGAGTCTCTGGCTCATCAGCCTCAGACAGTCGGTCTGCTTATTCTATAACCGTTAAATAACCGTGTGCTCTGATGGAAACTGTGGCTGAAGTTTGGACGACGGCTATCATCAGCAGCAGACTGGAGAAGATTCACATCTACTGACATTTATCCACAGAACAAGTCACTGAGAGGAAAAGGCAGCGCTGCAACTGAAGGAAAACTGGCCCCAGGCTGCTCCTCCTGACCTTCCTGCTCCTCCTGCTCCTCCTGACCTTCCTGCACCTCCTGACCTTCCTGCTCCTCCTGACCTTCCTGCTCCTCCTGACCTTCCTGCTCCTCCTGACCTTCCTGCTCCTCCTGATCTTCCTGCTCCTCCTGATCTTCCTGCTCCTCCTGACCTTCCTGCACCTCCTGACCTTCCTGCACCTCCTGACCTTCCTGCACCTCCTGACCTTCCTGCTCCTCCTGACCTTCCTGCTCCTCCTGACCTTCCTGCTCCTCCTGATCTTCCTGCTCCTCCTGATCTTCCTGCTCCTCCTGACCTTCCTGCACCTCCTGACCTTCCTGCACCTCCTGACCTTCCTGCACCTCCTGACCTTCCTGCTCCTCCTGACCTTCCTGCTCCTCCTGACCTTCCTGCTCCTCCTGATCTTCCTGCTCCTCCTGATCTTCCTGCTCCTCCTGACCTTCCTGCACCTCCTGACCTTCCTGCACCTCCTGACCTTCCTGCACCTCCTGACCTTCCTGCTCCTCCTGACCTTCCTGCACCTCCTGACCTTCCTGCTCCTCCTGACCTTCCTGCTCCTCCTGACCTTCCTGCACCTCCTGCTCCTCCTGACCTTCCTGCTCCTCCTGATCTTCCTGCTCCTCCTGCTCCTCCTGACCTTCCTGCTCCTCCTGATCTTCCTGCTCCTCCTGATCTTCCTGCTCCTCCTGACCTTCCTGCTCCTCCTGACCTTCCTGCTCCTCCTGATCTTCCTGCTCCTCCTGACCTTCCTGCACCTCCTGACCTTCCTGCACCTCCTGACCTTCCTGCTCCTCCTGACCTTCCTGCACCTCCTGACCTTCCTGCACCTCCTGACCTTCCTGCACCTCCTGACCTTCCTGCACCTCCTGACCTTCCTGCACCTCCTGACCTTCCTGCTCCTCCTGACCTTCCTGCACCTCCTGACCTTCCTGCTCCTCCTGACCTTCCTGCTCCTCCTGACCTTCCTGCTCCTCCTGATCTTCCTGCTCCTCCTGACCTTCCTGCTCCTCCTGATCTTCCTGCTCCTCCTGACCTTCCTGCACCTCCTGACCTTCCTGCTCCTCCTGATCTTCCTGCTCCTCCTGACCTTCCTGCACCTCCTGACCTTCCTGCACCTCCTGACCTTCCTGCTCCTCCTGACCTTCCTGCACCTCCTGACCTTCCTGCACCTCCTGACCTTCCTGCACCTCCTGACCTTCCTGCACCTCCTGACCTTCCTGCACCTCCTGACCTTCCTGCTCCTCCTGACCTTCCTGCACCTCCTGACCTTCCTGCTCCTCCTGACCTTCCTGCTCCTCCTGACCTTCCTGCTCCTCCTGATCTTCCTGCTCCTCCTGACCTTCCTGCTCCTCCTGATCTTCCTGCTCCTCCTGACCTTCCTGCACCTCCTGACCTTCCTGCTCCTCCTGACCTTCCTGCACCTCCTGACCTTCCTGCTCCTCCTGACCTTCCTGCTCCTCCTGACCTTCCTGCTCCTCCTGATCTTCCTGCTCCTCCTGATCTTCCTGCTCCTCCTGACCTTCCTGCACCTCCTGACCTTCCTGCACCTCCTGACCTTCCTGCACCTCCTGACCTTCCTGCACCTCCTGACCTTCCTGCTCCTCCTGACCTTCCTGCACCTCCTGACCTTCCTGCTCCTCCTGACCTTCCTGCTCCTCCTGACCTTCCTGCTCCTCCTGACCTTCCTGCACCTCCTGACCTTCCTGCACCTCCTGACCTTCCTGCTCCTCCTGACCTTCCTGCTCCTCCTGACCTTCCTGCACCTCCTGACCTTCCTGCTCCTCCTGACCTTCCTGCTCCTCCTGACCTTCCTGCACCTTCCTGCTCCTCCTGACCTTCCTGCTCCTCCTGACCTTCCTGCACCTTCCTGCTCCTCCTGATCTTCCTGCTCCTCCTGACCTTCCTGCACCTCCTGACCTTCCTGCACCTCCTGACCTTCCTGCACCTCCTGACCTTCCTGCACCTCCTGACCTTCCTGCTCCTCCTGACCTTCCTGCTCCTCCTGACCTTCCTGCACCTCCTGACCTTCCTGCACCTTCCTGCTCCTCCTGATCTTCCTGCTCCTCCTGACCTTCCTGCACCTCCTGACCTTCCTGCACCTCCTGACCTTCCTGCACCTCCTGACCTTCCTGCACCTCCTGACCTTCCTGCTTCTCCTGACCTTCCTGCTCCTCCTGACCTTCCTGCTCCTCCTGACCTTCCTGCTCCTCCTGACCTTCCTGCACCTCCTGACCTTCCTGCACCTCCTGACCTTCCTGCACCTCCTGACCTTCCTGCACCTCCTGACCTTCCTGCTCCTCCTGACCTTCCTGCTCCTCCTGATCTTCCTGCTCCTCCTGACCTTCCTGCTCCTCCTGATCTTCCTGCTCCTCCTGACCTTCCTGCACCTCCTGACCTTCCTGCTCCTCCTGACCTTCCTGCACCTCCTGACCTTCCTGCTCCTCCTGACCTTCCTGCTCCTCCTGACCTTCCTGCTCCTCCTGATCTTCCTGCTCCTCCTGATCTTCCTGCTCCTCCTGACCTTCCTGCACCTCCTGACCTTCCTGCACCTCCTGACCTTCCTGCACCTCCTGACCTTCCTGCACCTCCTGACCTTCCTGCTCCTCCTGACCTTCCTGCACCTCCTGACCTTCCTGCTCCTCCTGACCTTCCTGCTCCTCCTGACCTTCCTGCTCCTCCTGACCTTCCTGCACCTCCTGACCTTCCTGCACCTCCTGACCTTCCTGCTCCTCCTGACCTTCCTGCTCCTCCTGACCTTCCTGCACCTCCTGACCTTCCTGCTCCTCCTGACCTTCCTGCTCCTCCTGACCTTCCTGCACCTTCCTGCTCCTCCTGACCTTCCTGCTCCTCCTGACCTTCCTGCACCTTCCTGCTCCTCCTGATCTTCCTGCTCCTCCTGACCTTCCTGCACCTCCTGACCTTCCTGCACCTCCTGACCTTCCTGCACCTCCTGACCTTCCTGCACCTCCTGACCTTCCTGCTCCTCCTGACCTTCCTGCTCCTCCTGACCTTCCTGCACCTCCTGACCTTCCTGCACCTTCCTGCTCCTCCTGATCTTCCTGCTCCTCCTGACCTTCCTGCACCTCCTGACCTTCCTGCACCTCCTGACCTTCCTGCACCTCCTGACCTTCCTGCACCTCCTGACCTTCCTGCTCCTCCTGACCTTCCTGCTCCTCCTGACCTTCCTGCACCTTCCTGCTCCTCCTGATCTTCCTGCTCCTCCTGACCTTCCTGCACCTCCTGACCTTCCTGCACCTCCTGACCTTCCTGCACCTCCTGACCTTCCTGCACCTCCTGACCTTCCTGCTCCTCCTGACCTTCCTGCTCCTCCTGACCTTCCTGCACCTCCTGACCTTCCTGCACCTTCCTGCTCCTCCTGATCTTCCTGCTCCTCCTGACCTTCCTGCTTCTCCTGACCTTCCTGCTCCTCCTGACCTTCCTGCACCTCCTGACCTTCCTGCACCTCCTGACCTTCCTGCACCTCCTGACCTTCCTGCACCTCCTGACCTTCCTGCACCTCCTGACCTTCCTGCTCCTCCTGACCTTCCACCTTTGATCTGATGCTTCACGTTTCCCTTCGTTAGAGAAACTCAGGATTCACCTGGCAGCAGTTTACCGATTCAGGATAGATTTGGAATAATAAACGTACAGAAATATGTTTGATATTTTCTGACAACTTGTTCAACTTGTTGCAGGTAAAGACTCCTGTGATGAGACTTTCCAACAGAGACCCATTACAATAATTCTGTGGGAAACAGCACAGATCTGCACAGAAACAGCTGCTGGGACGTCCCAAAGCATCAAAGAAGGGAGAAACTGCTGTGCTGATGTGCACGAGTGACACGATGATGTGAGGACTGAACAAGTTCTGCTCTGAGAACTGGACCAAAGCGAGTGAGAAAACTGTAAAATATCAAAGCTGCTTTTACAGAACCAGCCGCTACAGGAGAAGATGTGACAAAGAGTCTCACTGAACGACCGAACCGTCAATTCTTAGAGACGAAGGAAATAAAGCAGACTGATGGAGGAACCAGAACCAGTCCTGTCTTCTTCTGTGGTGTCGTGGAACAGCTCTAAAGAGAAGAAGTCCTTAAAGGGCCCGGTTCTGACTGCTGAGCCCCTGCAGCTGAACCCGTCCTCCTCCATCTTTGCTCCTGCTGCAGCTGATCTGCACATTAAGCTGTTTTATTTAGGCTGGAATCGGGTTCTAATCAGAGACATTACTGATCTGATATCTTTATATCTGTCCTGATCTGTGGAACCTTTCATCAGTTTACTGATTTTATTTGACATGTTTTAGCAGATTTTCTGTTTTCTGGCTGTAAAACAAAGAAAGTCTCCTGATCTGAGCCTGAAACAGCTGTAATGATGACGGTCGGCTCCGGCCCTGAGATGATTTCTTCTCCAGAAAACAACATTTCTCACGTCTAAAGCAGCTAATCAACCCGAGCGTGTGTTGCTGATGCCTCTCCCAGTAACCGGCCGCATCTAATTGCTTCCATCCTGCAGCTGAAATCAGAGGCAGCTTCAGCGGCGCTCGGACTCGCAGACTTGAGAGGAATCAATGCTCAGCTCGCATCTTTGAAAATTGGAGAGCCTTCATAAATAATTCATCAGAGTGCGGGTGTTTATGCGCCTGCTGTGTATTTGCACTTGAACCTTTGAAAACACAGGGCTGTAGATCATGAGGTGGGGACAGGAATCCTTCAGGCTGCAGGTAAATCACAGAGTGCTCCTCTGAGATGTCAGGAAGCAGCCGTCTGCGTTAGCTGGTTCTGCTCACTTCAGACGGCTTTATCAGAGCAGAGTCATTAACAGCTGCAACAAAGCCTGGATTCAACACGACTGATGGGAGATAAACGAGGCTTAATGAGACTCAGACAGAGCTCCACAGAATCAGTTCTCATCATCCACCGGAAACGGCAAACATGCACCTGATTCCTGGGGAGGAAACTCCTGATTTACATTTATTATTTAGAGATTTACTGATTTCCATTAAAATGTTCCCTTGTGTTGGACTCTGTGACCCGGCTGCTTTCTGCTGAGATGCTGTAGCATCGGCACTGTGCTATCCTGCTAAGCTAACTGTCGTGCTAAGCTAACTGTCCTGCTAAGCTAACTGTCCTGCTAAGCTAACTGTCCTGCTAAGCTAACTGTCCTGCTAAGCTAACTGTGGTGCTAAGCTAACTGTCGTGCTAAGCTAACTGTCCCGCTAAGCTAACTGTCATGCTAAGCTAACTGGCTTTTCCAAAGGACACTGTTCAGTATTTTCTCTTTTCTTTTCTTTGAAATGCTCCCAAACTGCAGGCATTTTTCCTCCTTTTCTCTGAATGTGCTGCTGGTTGTTTTCTCCGGTTTGCTGAGCTGCTACAAACGTGCGCACGTTGTGCACGTTGTAGTAATAACGGTAATAACTGTCCACGGGAAAGCAGACTCTGTGGCGGCCTCACAGGCCGGTTGGAGTAATGAGCTGCGAACACGTGAGTCAAAGACAGTCGTTTGACTCGTTTTCTGCAGAACAAAGAGTCTGAAACCAGCCGTGAAGCCGGTTATGATGCTGAGGAACAACATGTCAGACTGTGAGTTAAACTAGAAATCAGTCCGTTAACAGGATCCTCTGGATCCGAACAAATCCACCAGAGCAGAAAGTCAAAGCTCAGATCTGAGTCCCTCTGAAACAGGCAGAACATGTAAAGACAGCCACCTTCTGCTTATCCACTTCACCTTCAGACCACAACATGTTGGCTCTCTGGGCCTCAGATACCAACAGAACCGAACCCTGCAGCATGCAGAGCAGAGTGTAATGTCCTCTGATGGAGATGATGGCATCTGTGCTGTGACCAACCGGATTACAGCTTCTTCTGCTGTGGAGAAACAACATGATGAGTGAAGCTGTGCCAGCACAATGTTTCCCAGCACCAAGACACATCTGGAGGACATCCAAGCAAAAACAGAGCTCAGCCAGTGGAAGATCCAGGCTTTAACAGCAGGTCTGCAGGTTAAAGTCATCTTTTATCAGTCCTGCAACAGCATTCTGAAGAAAGATCAAACACAAAACAGCCTGTATCATCCATCAATCTTTCATCCTGACAGCTGACAGAGCTGCACCACTGCATGTGCCAGGAGAAATGCTGTGCTAACAGAAGAAATACGATGAGAGGAACACATCTGAGCTGCTTCAGAGGTGGGAAAAGGGGCAGAAAGCTGCTTCTGAGGTGGGAAAAGAGGCAGAAAGCTGCTTCTGAGGTGGGAAAAGGGGCAGAAAGCTGCATCTGAGGTGGGAAAAGGGGCAGAAAGCTGCTTCGGAGGTGGGAAAAGGGGCAGAAAGCTGCTTCGGAGGTGGGAAAAGGGGCAGAAAGCTGCTTCTGAGGTGGGAAAAGGGGCAGAAAGCTGCATCTGAGGTGGGAAAAGGGGCAGAAAGCTGCTTCGGAGGTGGGAAAAGGGGCAGAAAGCTGCTTCGGAGGTGGGAAAAGAGGCAGAAAGCTGCTTCTGAGGTGGGAAAAGGGGCAGAAAGCTGCTTCGGAGGTGGGAAAAGAGGCAGAAAGCTGCTTCGGAGGTGGGAAAAGAGGCAGAAAGCTGCTTCGGAGGTGGGAAAAGGGGCAGAAAGCTGCTTCGGAGGTGGGAAAAGAGGCAGAAAGCTGCTTCTGGGGTGGGAAAAGGGGCAGAAAGCTGCTTCAGAGGTGGGAAAAGAGGCAGAAAGCTGCTTCTGAGGTGGGAAAAGAGGCAGAAAGCTGCTTCTGAGGTGGGAAAAGGGGCAGAAAGCTGCTCCTGAGGTGGGAAAAGAGGCAGAAAGCTGCTTCAGAGGTGGGAAAAGAGGCAGAAAGCTGCTTCAGAGGTGGGAAAAGAGGCAGAAAGCTGCTTCAGAGGTGGGAAAAGGGGCAGAAAGCTGCTTCAGAGGTGGGAAAAGAGGCAGAAAGCTGCTTCTGAGGTGGGAAAAGAGGCAGAAAGCTGCTTCTGAGGTGGGAAAAGAGGCAGAAAGCTGCTTCTGAGGTGGGAAAAGAGGCAGAAAGCTGCTTCTGAGGTGGGAAAAGAGGCAGAAAGCTGCTCCTGAGGTGGGAAAAGAGGCAGAAAGCTGCTCCTGAGGTGGGAAAAGAGGCAGAAAGCTGCTTCGGAGGTGGGAAAAGAGGCAGAAAGCTGCTTCTGAGGTGGGAAAAGAGGCAGAAAGCTGCTTCTGAGGTGGGAAAAGGGGCAGAAAGCTGCTTCTGAGGTGGGAAAAGAGGCAGAAAGCTGCTTCTGAGGTGGGAAAAGAGGCAGAAAGCTGCTTCTGAGGTGGGAAAAGAGGCAGAAAGCTGCTTCGGAGGTGGGAAAAGGGGCAGAAAGCTGCTTCTGAGGTGGGAAAAGAGGCAGAAAGCTGCTTCTGAGGTGGGAAAAGAGGCAGAAAGCTGCTTCTGAGGTGGGAAAAGAGGCAGAAAGCTGCTTCTGAGGTGGGAAAAGGGGCAGAAAGCTGCTTCTGAGGTGGGAAAAGAGGCAGAAAGCTGCTTCTGAGGTGGGAAAAGAGGCAGAAAGCTGCTTCTGAGGTGGGAAAAGAGGCAGAAAGCTGCTTCTGAGGTGGGAAAAGAGGCAGAAAGCTGCTTCTGAGGTGGGAAAAGAGGCAGAAAGCTGCTTCTGAGGTGGGAAAAGGGGCAGAAAGCTGCTTCTGAGGTGGGAAAAGGGGCAGAAAGCTGCTTCTGAGGTGGGAAAAGGGGCAGAAAGCTGCTTCTGAGGTGGGAAAAGGGGCAGAAAGCTGCTTCTGAGGTGGGAAAAGGGGCAGAAAGCTGCTTCTGAGGTGGGAAAAGGGGCAGAAAGCTGCTTCTGAGGTGGGAAAAGGGGCAGAAAGCTGCTTCTGAGGTGGGAAAAGGGGCAGAAAGCTGCTTCTGAGGTGGGAAAAGGGGCAGAAAGCTGCTCCTGAGGTGGGAAAAGAGGCAGAAAGCTGCTTCTGAGGTGGGAAAAGGGGCAGAAAGCTGCTTCTGAGGTGGGAAAAGGGGCAGAAAGCTGCTTCTGAGGTGGGAAAAGGGGCAGAAAGCTGCTTCTGAGGTGGGAAAAGGGGCAGAAAGCTGCTCCTGAGGTGGGAAAAGGGGCAGAAAGCTGCTCCTGAGGTGGGAAAAGAGGCAGAAAGCTGCTTCTGAGGTGGGAAAAGGGGCAGAAAGCTGCTCCTGAGGTGGGAAAAGGGGCAGAAAGCTGCTTCAGAGGTGGGAAAAGGGGCAGAAAGCTGCTTCTGAGGTGGGAAAAGGGGCAGAAAGCTGCTTCTGAGGTGGGAAAAGGGGCTGAAAGCTGCTTCTGAGGTGGGAAAAGAGGCAGAAAGCTGCTTCTGAGGTGGGAAAAGAGGCAGAAAGCTGCTTCAGAGGTGGGAAAAGAGGCAGAAAGCTGCTTCAGAGGTGGGAAAAGAGGCAGAAAGCTGCTTCAGAGGTGGGAAAAGAGGCAGAAAGCTGCTTCAGAGGTGGGAAAAGAGGCAGAAAGCTGCTTCTGAGGTGGGAAAAGAGGCAGAAAGCTGCTTCTGAGGTGGGAAAAGGGGCTGAAAGCTGCTTCTGAGGTGGGAAAAGAGGCAGAAAGCTGCTTCAGAGGTGGGAAAAGAGGCAGAAAGCTGCTTCAGAGGTGGGAAAAGAGGCAGAAAGCTGCTTCAGAGGTGGGAAAAGGGGCAGAAAGCTGCTTCAGAGGTGGGAAAAGGGGCAGAAAGCTGCTTCTGAGGTGGGAAAAGGGGCAGAAAGCTGCTTCTGAGGTGGGAAAAGGGGCAGAAAGCTGCTTCTGAGGTGGGAAAAGGGGCAGAAAGCTGCTCCTGAGGTGGGAAAAGAGGCAGAAAGCTGCTCCTGAGGTGGGAAAAGGGGCAGAAAGCTGCTCCTGAGGTGGGAAAAGGGGCAGAAAGCTGCTCCTGAGGTGGGAAAAGGGGCAGAAAGCTGCTCCTGAGGTGGGAAAAGGGGCTGAAAGCTGCTTCTGAGGTGGGAAAAGGGGCAGAAAGCTGCTTCTGAGGTGGGAAAAGAGGCAGAAAGCTGCTTCTGAGGTGGGAAAAGGGGCAGAAAGCTGCTTCAGAGGTGGGAAAAGAGGCAGAAAGCTGCTTCAGAGGTGGGAAAAGAGGCAGAAAGCTGCTTCAGAGGTGGGAAAAGAGGCAGAAAGCTGCTTCAGAGGTGGGAAAAGAGGCAGAAAGCTGCTTCAGAGGTGGGAAAAGAGGCAGAAAGCTGCTCCTGAGGTGGGAAAAGAGGCAGAAAGCTGCTTCAGAGGTGGGAAAAGAGGCAGAAAGCTGCTCCTGAGGTGGGAAAAGAGGCAGAAAGCTGCTTCAGAGGTGGGAAAAGGGGCAGAAAGCTGCTTCAGAGGTGGGAAAAGAGGCAGAAAGCTGCTCCTGAGGTGGGAAAAGGGGCAGAAAGCTGCTTCTGAGGTGGGAAAAGGGGCAGAAAGCTGCTTCTGAGGTGGGAAAAGAGGCAGAAAGCTGCTTCTGAGGTGGGAAAAGGGGCTGAAAGCTGCTCCTGAGGTGGGAAAAGGGGCAGAAAGCTGCTTCTGAGGTGGGAAAAGAGGCAGAAAGCTGCTCCTGAGGTGGGAAAAGGGGCAGAAAGCTGCTTCTGAGGTGGGAAAAGAGGCAGAAAGCTGCTTCTGAGGTGGGAAAAGAGGCAGAAAGCTGCTTCTGAGGTGGGAAAAGAGGCAGAAAGCTGCTTCTGAGGTGGGAAAAGGGGCAGAAAGCTGCTTCTGAGGTGGGAAAAGAGGCAGAAAGCTGCTTCAGAGGTGGGAAAAGAGGCAGAAAGCTGCTTCAGAGGTGGGAAAAGAGGCAGAAAGCTGCTCCTGAGGTGGGAAAAGAGGCAGAAAGCTGCTTCAGAGGTGGGAAAAGAGGCAGAAAGCTGCTTCAGAGGTGGGAAAAGGGGCAGAAAGCTGCTCCTGAGGTGGGAAAAGGGGCAGAAAGCTGCTCCTGAGGTGGGAAAAGGGGCAGAAAGCTGCTTCAGAGGTGGGAAAAGAGGCAGAAAGCTGCTCCTGAGGTGGGAAAAGAGGCAGAAAGCTGCTCCTGAGGTGGGAAAAGGGGCAGAAAGCTGCTCCTGAGGTGGGAAAAGGGGCAGAAAGCTGCTTCTGAGGTGGGAAAAGGGGCAGAAAGCTGCTTCGGAGGTGGGAAAAGAGGCAGAAAGCTGCTTCAGAGGTGGGAAAAGAGGCAGAAAGCTGCTTCTGAGGTGGGAAAAGAGGCAGAAAGCTGCTTCAGAGGTGGGAAAAGAGGCAGAAAGCTGCTTCAGAGGTGGGAAAAGGGGCAGAAAGCTGCTTCAGAGGTGGGAAAAGAGGCAGAAAGCTGCTCCTGAGGTGGGAAAAGGGGCAGAAAGCTGCTTCTGAGGTGGGAAAAGGGGCAGAAAGCTGCTTCTGAGGTGGGAAAAGAGGCAGAAAGCTGCTTCTGAGGTGGGAAAAGGGGCTGAAAGCTGCTCCTGAGGTGGGAAAAGGGGCAGAAAGCTGCTTCTGAGGTGGGAAAAGAGGCAGAAAGCTGCTCCTGAGGTGGGAAAAGGGGCAGAAAGCTGCTTCTGAGGTGGGAAAAGAGGCAGAAAGCTGCTTCTGAGGTGGGAAAAGAGGCAGAAAGCTGCTTCTGAGGTGGGAAAAGAGGCAGAAAGCTGCTTCTGAGGTGGGAAAAGGGGCAGAAAGCTGCTTCTGAGGTGGGAAAAGAGGCAGAAAGCTGCTTCAGAGGTGGGAAAAGAGGCAGAAAGCTGCTTCAGAGGTGGGAAAAGAGGCAGAAAGCTGCTTCAGAGGTGGGAAAAGGGGCAGAAAGCTGCTTCAGAGGTGGGAAAAGAGGCAGAAAACTGCTTCTGAGGTGGGAAAAGAGGCAGAAAGCTGCTTCTGAGGTGGGAAAAGGGGCTGAAAGCTGCTTCTGAGGTGGGAAAAGAGGCAGAAAGCTGCTTCAGAGGTGGGAAAAGAGGCAGAAAGCTGCTTCAGAGGTGGGAAAAGAGGCAGAAAGCTGCTTCAGAGGTGGGAAAAGAGGCAGAAAGCTGCTTCAGAGGTGGGAAAAGAGGCAGAAAGCTGCTTCAGAGGTGGGAAAAGGGGCAGAAAGCTGCTTCTGAGGTGGGAAAAGAGGCAGAAAGCTGCTTCTGAGGTGGGAAAAGGGGCAGAAAGCTGCTTCTGAGGTGGGAAAAGGGGCAGAAAGCTGCTTCTGAGGTGGGAAAAGGGGCAGAAAGCTGCTTCTGAGGTGGGAAAAGGGGCAGAAAGCTGCTTCTGAGGTGGGAAAAGAGGCAGAAAGCTGCTTCTGAGGTGGGAAAAGGGGCAGAAAGCTGCTCCTGAGGTGGGAAAAGAGGCAGAAAGCTGCTCCTGAGGTGGGAAAAGAGGCAGAAAGCTGCTTCTGAGGTGGGAAAAGGGGCAGAAAGCTGCTTCTGAGGTGGGAAAAGGGGCAGAAAGCTGCTTCTGAGGTGGGAAAAGGGGCAGAAAGCTGCTTCTGAGGTGGGAAAAGGGGCAGAAAGCTGCTTCAGAGGTGGGAAAAGGGGCAGAAAGCTGCTTCAGAGGTGGGAAAAGGGGCAGAAAGCTGCTTCTGAGGTGGGAAAAGAGGCAGAAAGCTGCTTCAGAGGTGGGAAAAGGGGCAGAAAGCTGCTTCTGAGGTGGGAAAAGAGGCAGAAAGCTGCTTCTGAGGTGGGAAAAGGGGCAGAAAGCTGCTTCTGAGGTGGGAAAAGGGGCAGAAAGCTGCTCCTGAGGTGGGAAAAGAGGCAGAAAGCTGCTCCTGAGGTGGGAAAAGGGGCAGAAAGCTGCTTCTGAGGTGGGAAAAGAGGCAGAAAGCTGCTTCTGAGGTGGGAAAAGGGGCAGAAAGCTGCTCCTGAGGTGGGAAAAGAGGCAGAAAGCTGCTCCTGAGGTGGGAAAAGAGGCAGAAAGCTGCTTCTGAGGTGGGAAAAGGGGCAGAAAGCTGCTTCTGAGGTGGGAAAAGGGGCAGAAAGCTGCTTCTGAGGTGGGAAAAGGGGCAGAAAGCTGCTTCTGAGGTGGGAAAAGGGGCTGAAAGCTGCTTCTGAGGTGGGAAAAGAGGCAGAAAGCTGCTTCAGAGGTGGGAAAAGAGGCAGAAAGCTGCTTCAGAGGTGGGAAAAGAGGCAGAAAGCTGCTTCAGAGGTGGGAAAAGGGGCAGAAAGCTGCTTCAGAGGTGGGAAAAGAGGCAGAAAGCTGCTCCTGAGGTGGGAAAAGGGGCAGAAAGCTGCTTCAGAGGTGGGAAAAGAGGCAGAAAGCTGCTTCTGAGGTGGGAAAAGAGGCAGAAAGCTGCTCCTGAGGTGGGAAAAGGGGCAGAAAGCTGCTTCTGAGGTGGGAAAAGGGGCTGAAAGCTGCTTCAGAGGTGGGAAAAGAGGCAGAAAGCTGCTTCTGAGGTGGGAAAAGAGGCAGAAAGCTGCTCCTGAGGTGGGAAAAGGGGCAGAAAGCTGCTCCTGAGGTGGGAAAAGGGGCAGAAAGCTGCTCCTGAGGTGGGAAAAGGGGCAGAAAGCTGCTTCTGAGGTGGGAAAAGGGGCAGAAAGCTGCTTCTGAGGTGGGAAAAGGGGCAGAAAGCTGCTTCGGAGGTGGGAAAAGAGGCAGAAAGCTGCTTCTGAGGTGGGAAAAGAGGCAGAAAGCTGCTTCAGAGGTGGGAAAAGGGGCAGAAAGCTGCTTCAGAGGTGGGAAAAGAGGCAGAAAGCTGCTTCAGAGGTGGGAAAAGAGGCAGAAAGCTGCTCCTGAGGTGGGAAAAGGGGCAGAAAGCTGCTTCTGAGGTGGGAAAAGAGGCAGAAAGCTGCTTCTGAGGTGGGAAAAGGGGCTGAAAGCTGCTCCTGAGGTGGGAAAAGGGGCAGAAAGCTGCTCCTGAGGTGGGAAAAGGGGCAGAAAGCTGCTCCTGAGGTGGGAAAAGAGGCAGAAAGCTGCTTCAGAGGTGGGAAAAGGGGCAGAAAGCTGCTTCTGAGGTGGGAAAAGGGGCAGAAAGCTGCTCCTGAGGTGGGAAAAGAGGCAGAAAGCTGCTCCTGAGGTGGGAAAAGAGGCAGAAAGCTGCTCCTGAGGTGGGAAAAGAGGCAGAAAGCTGCTCCTGAGGTGGGAAAAGGGGCAGAAAGCTGCTTCTGAGGTGGGAAAAGGGGCAGAAAGCTGCTTCTGAGGTGGGAAAAGAGGCAGAAAGCTGCTTCTGAGGTGGGAAAAGGGGCAGAAAGCTGCTTCTGAGGTGGGAAAAGGGGCAGAAAGCTGCTTCTGAGGTGGGAAAAGGGGCAGAAAGCTGCTTCTGAGGTGGGAAAAGGGGCAGAAAGCTGCTTCTGAGGTGGGAAAAGGGGCAGAAAGCTGCTCCTGAGGTGGGAAAAGAGGCAGAAAGCTGCTTCAGAGGTGGGAAAAGAGGCAGAAAGCTGCTTCAGAGGTGGGAAAAGGGGCAGAAAGCTGCTTCAGAGGTGGGAAAAGAGGCAGAAAGCTGCTCCTGAGGTGGGAAAAGGGGCAGAAAGCTGCTTCAGAGGTGGGAAAAGAGGCAGAAAGCTGCTTCTGAGGTGGGAAAAGAGGCAGAAAGCTGCTCCTGAGGTGGGAAAAGGGGCAGAAAGCTGCTTCTGAGGTGGGAAAAGAGGCAGAAAGCTGCTTCAGAGGTGGGAAAAGAGGCAGAAAGCTGCTTCAGAGGTGGGAAAAGGGGCAGAAAGCTGCTTCAGAGGTGGGAAAAGAGGCAGAAAGCTGCTCCTGAGGTGGGAAAAGGGGCAGAAAGCTGCTTCTGAGGTGGGAAAAGGGGCTGAAAGCTGCTTCAGAGGTGGGAAAAGAGGCAGAAAGCTGCTTCTGAGGTGGGAAAAGAGGCAGAAAGCTGCTCCTGAGGTGGGAAAAGGGGCAGAAAGCTGCTTCTGAGGTGGGAAAAGGGGCAGAAAGCTGCTTCTGAGGTGGGAAAAGGGGCAGAAAGCTGCTTCTGAGGTGGGAAAAGGGGCAGAAAGCTGCTTCTGAGGTGGGAAAAGAGGCAGAAAGCTGCTTCTGAGGTGGGAAAAGAGGCAGAAAGCTGCTCCTGAGGTGGGAAAAGAGGCAGAAAGCTGCTTCAGAGGTGGGAAAAGAGGCAGAAAGCTGCTTCAGAGGTGGGAAAAGGGGCAGAAAGCTGCTTCAGAGGTGGGAAAAGAGGCAGAAAGCTGCTCCTGAGGTGGGAAAAGGGGCAGAAAGCTGCTTCAGAGGTGGGAAAAGAGGCAGAAAGCTGCTTCTGAGGTGGGAAAAGAGGCAGAAAGCTGCTCCTGAGGTGGGAAAAGGGGCAGAAAGCTGCTTCTGAGGTGGGAAAAGGGGCTGAAAGCTGCTTCAGAGGTGGGAAAAGAGGCAGAAAGCTGCTTCTGAGGTGGGAAAAGGGGCAGAAAGCTGCTTCAGAGGTGGGAAAAGAGGCAGAAAGCTGCTCCTGAGGTGGGAAAAGGGGCAGAAAGCTGCTTCAGAGGTGGGAAAAGAGGCAGAAAGCTGCTTCTGAGGTGGGAAAAGAGGCAGAAAGCTGCTCCTGAGGTGGGAAAAGGGGCAGAAAGCTGCTTCTGAGGTGGGAAAAGGGGCTGAAAGCTGCTTCAGAGGTGGGAAAAGAGGCAGAAAGCTGCTTCTGAGGTGGGAAAAGAGGCAGAAAGCTGCTCCTGAGGTGGGAAAAGGGGCAGAAAGCTGCTTCTGAGGTGGGAAAAGGGGCAGAAAGCTGCTTCTGAGGTGGGAAAAGGGGCAGAAAGCTGCTTCTGAGGTGGGAAAAGGGGCTGAAAGCTGCTTCAGAGGTGGGAAAAGAGGCAGAAAGCTGCTTCAGAGGTGGGAAAAGAGGCAGAAAGCTGCTTCAGAGGTGGGAAAAGAGGCAGAAAGCTGCTCCTGAGGTGGGAAAAGGGGCAGAAAGCTGCTCCTGAGGTGGGAAAAGGGGCAGAAAGCTGCTTCTGAGGTGGGAAAAGGGGCAGAAAGCTGCTTCTGAGGTGGGAAAAGAGGCAGAAAGCTGCTTCAGAGGTGGGAAAAGAGGCAGAAAGCTGCTTCTGAGGTGGGAAAAGGGGCAGAAAGCTGCTTCTGAGGTGGGAAAAGGGGCAGAAAGCTGCTTCGGAGGTGGGAAAAGAGGCAGAAAGCTGCTTCTGAGGTGGGAAAAGGGGCAGAAAGCTGCTTCAGAGGTGGGAAAAGAGGCAGAAAGCTGCTTCAGAGGTGGGAAAAGAGGCAGAAAGCTGCTCCTGAGGTGGGAAAAGGGGCAGAAAGCTGCTTCTGAGGTGGGAAAAGAGGCAGAAAGCTGCTTCTGAGGTGGGAAAAGGGGCTGAAAGCTGCTCCTGAGGTGGGAAAAGGGGCAGAAAGCTGCTCCTGAGGTGGGAAAAGGGGCAGAAAGCTGCTCCTGAGGTGGGAAAAGAGGCAGAAAGCTGCTTCAGAGGTGGGAAAAGGGGCAGAAAGCTGCTTCTGAGGTGGGAAAAGGGGCAGAAAGCTGCTCCTGAGGTGGGAAAAGAGGCAGAAAGCTGCTCCTGAGGTGGGAAAAGAGGCAGAAAGCTGCTCCTGAGGTGGGAAAAGAGGCAGAAAGCTGCTCCTGAGGTGGGAAAAGGGGCAGAAAGCTGCTTCTGAGGTGGGAAAAGGGGCAGAAAGCTGCTCCTGAGGTGGGAAAAGAGGCAGAAAGCTGCTTCTGAGGTGGGAAAAGGGGCAGAAAGCTGCTTCTGAGGTGGGAAAAGGGGCAGAAAGCTGCTTCTGAGGTGGGAAAAGAGGCAGAAAGCTGCTTCTGAGGTGGGAAAAGGGGCAGAAAGCTGCTTCTGAGGTGGGAAAAGGGGCAGAAAGCTGCTTCTGAGGTGGGAAAAGAGGCAGAAAGCTGCTTCTGAGGTGGGAAAAGAGGCAGAAAGCTGCTTCAGAGGTGGGAAAAGGGGCAGAAAGCTGCTTCTGAGGTGGGAAAAGAGGCAGAAAGCTGCTCCTGAGGTGGGAAAAGAGGCAGAAAGCTGCTTCTGAGGTGGGAAAAGAGGCAGAAAGCTGCTCCTGAGGTGGGAAAAGAGGCAGAAAGCTGCTTCTGAGGTGGGAAAAGAGGCAGAAAGCTGCTTCAGAGGTGGGAAAAGAGGCAGAAAGCTGCTTCTGAGGTGGGAAAAGAGGCAGAAAGCTGCTTCTGAGGTGGGAAAAGGGGCAGAAAGCTGCTTCTGAGGTGGGAAAAGGGGCAGAAAGCTGCTTCTGAGGTGGGAAAAGGGGCAGAAAGCTGCTTCTGAGGTGGGAAAAGGGGCAGAAAGCTGCTTCTGAGGTGGGAAAAGAGGCAGAAAGCTGCTTCTGAGGTGGGAAAAGGGGCAGAAAGCTGCTCCTGAGGTGGGAAAAGAGGCAGAAAGCTGCTCCTGAGGTGGGAAAAGAGGCAGAAAGCTGCTTCTGAGGTGGGAAAAGGGGCAGAAAGCTGCTTCTGAGGTGGGAAAAGGGGCAGAAAGCTGCTTCTGAGGTGGGAAAAGGGGCTGAAAGCTGCTTCTGAGGTGGGAAAAGGGGCAGAAAGCTGCTCCTGAGGTGGGAAAAGGGGCAGAAAGCTGCTCCTGAGGTGGGAAAAGGGGCAGAAAGCTGCTCCTGAGGTGGGAAAAGAGGCAGAAAGCTGCTTCTGAGGTGGGAAAAGGGGCAGAAAGCTGCTTCTGAGGTGGGAAAAGGGGCAGAAAGCTGCTCCTGAGGTGGGAAAAGAGGCAGAAAGCTGCTCCTGAGGTGGGAAAAGGGGCAGAAAGCTGCTTCTGAGGTGGGAAAAGAGGCAGAAAGCTGCTCCTGAGGTGGGAAAAGAGGCAGAAAGCTGCTCCTGAGGTGGGAAAAGAGGCAGAAAGCTGCTTCTGAGGTGGGAAAAGGGGCAGAAAGCTGCTTCTGAGGTGGGAAAAGGGGCAGAAAGCTGCTTCTGAGGTGGGAAAAGGGGCAGAAAGCTGCTTCTGAGGTGGGAAAAGGGGCTGAAAGCTGCTTCTGAGGTGGGAAAAGAGGCAGAAAGCTGCTTCAGAGGTGGGAAAAGAGGCAGAAAGCTGCTTCAGAGGTGGGAAAAGAGGCAGAAAGCTGCTTCAGAGGTGGGAAAAGGGGCAGAAAGCTGCTTCAGAGGTGGGAAAAGAGGCAGAAAGCTGCTCCTGAGGTGGGAAAAGGGGCAGAAAGCTGCTTCAGAGGTGGGAAAAGAGGCAGAAAGCTGCTTCTGAGGTGGGAAAAGAGGCAGAAAGCTGCTTCTGAGGTGGGAAAAGGGGCAGAAAGCTGCTCCTGAGGTGGGAAAAGAGGCAGAAAGCTGCTTCTGAGGTGGGAAAAGGGGCAGAAAGCTGCTTCTGAGGTGGGAAAAGGGGCAGAAAGCTGCTTCTGAGGTGGGAAAAGGGGCTGAAAGCTGCTTCTGAGGTGGGAAAAGAGGCAGAAAGCTGCTTCAGAGGTGGGAAAAGAGGCAGAAAGCTGCTTCAGAGGTGGGAAAAGAGGCAGAAAGCTGCTTCAGAGGTGGGAAAAGAGGCAGAAAGCTGCTCCTGAGGTGGGAAAAGGGGCAGAAAGCTGCTCCTGAGGTGGGAAAAGAGGCAGAAAGCTGCTCCTGAGGTGGGAAAAGGGGCAGAAAGCTGCTTCTGAGGTGGGAAAAGGGGCAGAAAGCTGCTTCTGAGGTGGGAAAAGGGGCAGAAAGCTGCTTCGGAGGTGGGAAAAGAGGCAGAAAGCTGCTTCTGAGGTGGGAAAAGAGGCAGAAAGCTGCTTCAGAGGTGGGAAAAGGGGCAGAAAGCTGCTTCAGAGGTGGGAAAAGAGGCAGAAAGCTGCTCCTGAGGTGGGAAAAGGGGCAGAAAGCTGCTTCTGAGGTGGGAAAAGAGGCAGAAAGCTGCTTCTGAGGTGGGAAAAGGGGCTGAAAGCTGCTCCTGAGGTGGGAAAAGGGGCAGAAAGCTGCTTCTGAGGTGGGAAAAGAGGCAGAAAGCTGCTTCTGAGGTGGGAAAAGGGGCAGAAAGCTGCTTCTGAGGTGGGAAAAGGGGCAGAAAGCTGCTTCTGAGGTGGGAAAAGAGGCAGAAAGCTGCTCCTGAGGTGGGAAAAGAGGCAGAAAGCTGCTTCTGAGGTGGGAAAAGAGGCAGAAAGCTGCTTCAGAGGTGGGAAAAGAGGCAGAAAGCTGCTTCTGAGGTGGGAAAAGAGGCAGAAAGCTGCTTCTGAGGTGGGAAAAGAGGCAGAAAGCTGCTTCTGAGGTGGGAAAAGAGGCAGAAAGCTGCTTCTGAGGTGGGAAAAGGGGCAGAAAGCTGCTTCTGAGGTGGGAAAAGGGGCAGAAAGCTGCTTCTGAGGTGGGAAAAGAGGCAGAAAGCTGCTTCTGAGGTGGGAAAAGGGGCAGAAAGCTGCTTCTGAGGTGGGAAAAGGGGCAGAAAGCTGCTTCTGAGGTGGGAAAAGAGGCAGAAAGCTGCTCCTGAGGTGGGAAAAGAGGCAGAAAGCTGCTTCAGAGGTGGGAAAAGAGGCAGAAAGCTGCTTCTGAGGTGGGAAAAGAGGCAGAAAGCTGCTTCTGAGGTGGGAAAAGGGGCAGAAAGCTGCTTCTGAGGTGGGA
This sequence comes from Leuresthes tenuis, assembly GCF_036924035.1. Taxonomy (NCBI): domain Eukaryota; kingdom Metazoa; phylum Chordata; class Actinopteri; order Atheriniformes; family Atherinopsidae; genus Leuresthes; species Leuresthes tenuis. Next base: position 33,789,899 of record NW_027325369.1, read on the forward strand.
AAAGGGGCAGAAAGCTGCTTCTGAGGTGGGAAAAGGGGCAGAAAGCTGCTTCTGAGGTGGGAAAAGAGGCAGAAAGCTGCTCCTGAGGTGGGAAAAGAGGCAGAAAGCTGCTCCTGAGGTGGGAAAAGGGGCAGAAAGCTGCTTCTGAGGTGGGAAAAGAGGCAGAAAGCTGCTTCAGAGGTGGGAAAAGGGGCAGAAAGCTGCTTCTGAGGTGGGAAAAGGGGCAGAAAGCTGCTTCTGAGGTGGGAAAAGGGGCAGAAAGCTGCTTCTGAGGTGGGAAAAGAGGCAGAAAGCTGCTTCTGAGGTGGGAAAAGGGGCAGAAAGCTGCTTCTGAGGTGGGAAAAGAGGCAGAAAGCTGCTTCAGAGGTGGGAAAAGAGGCAGAAAGCTGCTTCAGAGGTGGGAAAAGAGGCAGAAAGCTGCTTCAGAGGTGGGAAAAGGGGCAGAAAGCTGCTTCAGAGGTGGGAAAAGAGGCAGAAAGCTGCTTCTGAGGTGGGAAAAGGGGCTGAAAGCTGCTTCTGAGGTGGGAAAAGAGGCAGAAAGCTGCTTCTGAGGTGGGAAAAGAGGCAGAAAGCTGCTTCTGAGGTGGGAAAAGAGGCAGAAAGCTGCTTCTGAGGTGGGAAAAGAGGCAGAAAGCTGCTTCTGAGGTGGGAAAAGAGGCAGAAAGCTGCTCCTGAGGTGGGAAAAGGGGCAGAAAGCTGCTTCTGAGGTGGGAAAAGAGGCAGAAAGCTGCTCCTGAGGTGGGAAAAGAGGCAGAAAGCTGCTCCTGAGGTGGGAAAAGGGGCAGAAAGCTGCTCCTGAGGTGGGAAAAGAGGCAGAAAGCTGCTTCAGAGGTGGGAAAAGAGGCAGAAAGCTGCTTCAGAGGTGGGAAAAGGGGCAGAAAGCTGCTTCAGAGGTGGGAAAAGAGGCAGAAAGCTGCTTCTGAGGTGGGAAAAGGGGCTGAAAGCTGCTTAGGGTTGTTCCACACAGACTGAGAGTCTGCTACCAGCCGTATGTCTGTGTAGATTCTTCATGAAAAGAGTTTAGGCAACTGGACTCCTCCTCGGTTCTGTGCACGTTGAGGCTTACTGGAAACTTCCAAACACAGACCAGAACCTGCTGTTTGACCCACATCATCCACTGGAACACAAACTGTCATCAGAGCTACAGCAGCGGGTGGAGAGTGTATCTACAGAGGCTGAAGGGAACCGGCAGGAACCAGCAGGAACCGGCAGGAACCAGCAGGAACCGGCAGGAACAGGCAGGAACCGGCAGGAACCGGCAGGAACCGGCAGGAACATCAGCAGGAACCAGCAGGAACCGGCAGGAACAGGCAGGAACCGGCAGGAACCGGCAGGAACATCAGCAGGAACCGGCAGGAACAGGCAGGAACCGACAGGAACCGGCAGGAACAGGCAGGAACAGGCAGGAACCGGCAGGAACATCAGCAGGAACCGGCAGGAACAGGCAGGAACCGGCAGGAACCGGCAGGAACAGGCAGGAACAGGCAGAAACCGGCAGGAACATCAGCAGGAACCGGCAGGAACCGGCAGGAACAGGCAGGAACCGGCAGGAACATCAGCAGGAACCAGCAGGAACCGGCAGGAACCGGCAGGAACATCAGCAGGAACCGGCAGGAACAGGCAGGAACCGGCAGGAACATCAGCAGGAACCAGCAGGAACCGGCAGGAACAGGCAGGAACCGGCAGGAACCGGCAGGAACATCAGCAGGAACCGGCAGGAACAGGCAGGAACCGACAGGAACCGGCAGGAACAGGCAGGAACAGGCAGGAACCGGCAGGAACATCAGCAGGAACCGGCAGGAACAGGCAGGAACCGGCAGGAACAGGCAGGAACCGGCAGGAACAGGCAGGAACCGGCAGGAACAGGCAGGAACCGGCAGGAACAGGCAGGAACAGGCAGGAACCGGCAGGAACATCAGCAGGAACCGGCAGGAACCAGCAGGAACAGGCAGGAACCGGCAGGAACATCGGCAGGAACCAGCAGGAACCGGCAGGAACAGGCAGGAACCGGCAGGAACAGGCAGGAACCGGCAGGAACAGGCAGGAACATCAGCAGGAACCGGCAGGAACCGGCAGGAACATCAGCAGGAACCGGCAGGAACCAGCAGGAACCGGCAGGAACAGGCAGGAACCGGCAGGAACCGGCAGGAACATCGGCAGGAACCGGCAGGAACCGGCAGGAACCGGCAGGAACAGGCAGGAACAGGCAGGAACCGGCAGGAACCGGCAGGAACAGGCAGGAACCGGCAGGAACCAGCAGGAACATCAGCGCTCCAAAGAAGGAATAAAATGGACCTTCAGCCCTCTTTATTGGCTGCGTGGGGGGGGTCCACAGAAGGTGACCTGTCCTGGAGCTAACCGCTATCATTAGGAAGGCACAGACTTTATTTATTAGGTGAGAAGAACGATCTCACACAAAAAGTGCTCCTCCCATAGTGAAGCTCTCCAGAGGGTCGGCCCAGAAGCTGAACGGTGCCCCCCCCCCCCATCTCTGGAGCTGATGCCTCAGAACAGCAACATGTGCAAAGATCCCTCCATCATCTCCTGTGTTTAAAACATGGACAGACGGTTAAAAGCACCTTTTAGCTTTACTGAACCTCACGGTTCCCCTTAAAAAGGCCGATGAAGGCAGCTGGGGTTGGAAGCTTCAACACTAATCCTCTGTTTTAGGGTCCAGCTGTTTCAGCATTTAAAACACTTCTTTTCTCCGTTTCACTGGTTGTTTCAGTGAGCGGGGGGGAGACAGACGTCTGTAAATCCAACAGATCTGTGAAGCTGGACCGATAAGAGCCTGGAAGCGTTCCCTCTTTATTCTGACGGGCTGATGGCGCTAAGATTTAACAAGATTTAACACTTCCAGTGTCTTTTATGACGTGTAAAACTGGCTTTTAGCAAATACACTGAATAAAAGGCAAATTAGTGCAAAGAACCTTCATATCTGGAGATAATTCCTCTGATAAGAAGCCATTTCAGGACCATTTCGAGCCGGAAAGGTGCGCAGGACGTTCCATCGATTACCCGCCGTAACGTTTTCAGTCGACTCGTTTAAACAGTTTGATGAACCATAAACGATTATAATGCAAAAATTCATCTTTTTAACCTGAATTATCATTTTTAATCATCATTTTGATATTATTGCCTTAAATGTGTTACTTCAAAGGGTGTTTTCACACGTTTCTGTTTGATATTGAGCCAGAAATCTCCTTTTATTGCTCTGTACTCTGTATAAATGAGTGTATTCTGCATATATGTGTGTGAATAGATGGAGGCGTGGAGGCGGTATTCAGAGTAATATGTGCTGCTGGGCAGGTGAGCTGACAGGAAACCATGATAAAACAGCCGAAGCCCATGATTGGAGCTTCACTGGGAAACCTTTTTAGTCCTTGTTAAGGTCCTGACTTTGTCCACGGAGCAGCAGGAAGCTGCAGCCTGGATGCCTTCTTCCTCGGTTAATGCCTCCTCTTCAGCCCTGAACTCAACAGAAAACCTCTCTGACTGCAGTCCCGCCCCAGCCGTGTTCTGACCTCCCACGTACAACAGCGTTTGAGTCGGTATCGCCCCGCCGGGACGTGTAAAGCGCGCTGAGAGGCTAAACGGCGCCGTTATGGTGCCACCCTGCTGCTGACTGACAGGAACGCAGCTGGAGCTCAGAGTGAGCCATGAGTGGCGTCTGTTGGTCGCTGCAGCAGGACCCGAGCCGCAGACTCTGCTGAGTCAGGAGGGGTTGCTGCCTTCCAGCGTTAATCCACCCAGCAGCAGACGGTCACCGCTCCACCTTCTGATTGGCTGGTGGTGGCAGGACATCAGGCCCAAAGCTGCAGCCCAGAAACATCCTGAAGAGGCTGCAGAGAACGCCTCCGACGCTCAGGTGAGACCTCAGGTGTTCGGTAGCTTTAACCGCAGGTTTCCCCGTTTTATCTTTTTATCCCAAAGGTTCCAGCTTTTCATTTCAGTTATTTCCCTGTTTCCTGTTCTGAAAGAGACAGTATTTAAAGTAAAGTGGATTTTGGCCTTTAGTTCAGCAGTTTTTATGCCTGATTACAGCTTCTTCACATTTAATCTGACTCCTCACAGACGTTAAAGTGTTGCTGTTAGAACTGCTCACTTTCTGCTTATTTAAGTATTTCTCAGTGGGTTTTGTGCCCGGCTGTAAAAACCTCAGCGCTGCTTGATGCCAGTTAAAGCTTCAGAAACCAGTTAAAGCTTCAGAAACCAGTTAAAGCTTCAGAAACCAGCAGAAGGTCTGAGATGAAACCAGTTAAAGCTTCAGAAACCAGCAGAAGGTCTGAGATGAAACCAGTTAAAGCTTCAGAAACCAGCAGAAGGTCTGAGATGAAACCAGTTAAAGCTTCAGAAACCAGCAGAAGGTCTGAGATGAAACCAGTTAAAGCTTCAGAAACTAGTTAAAGCTTCAGAAAACCAGCAGAAGGTCTGAGATGAAACCAGTTAAAGCTTCAGAAACCAGTTAAAGCTTCAGAAACCAGCAGAAGGTCTGAGATGAAACCAGTTAAAGCTTCAGAAACTAGTTAAAGCTTCAGAAAACCAGCAGAAGGTCTGAGATGAAACCAGTTAAAGCTTCAGAAACCAGTTAAAGTTTCAGAAAACCAGCAGAAGGTCTGAGATGAAACCAGTTAAAGCTTCAGAAACCAGTTTAAAGCTTCAGAAACCAGTTAAAGCTTCAGAAACTAGTTAAAGCTTCAGAAACTAGTTAAAGCTTCAGAAAACCAGCAGAAGGTCTGAGATGAAACCAGTTAAAGCTTCAGAAACCAGTTTAAAGCTTCAGAAACCAGTTAAAGCTTCAGAAACCAGTTAAAGCTTCAGAAACCAGTTAAAGCTTCAGAAACCAGCAGAAGGTCTGAAATGAAACCAGTTAAAGCTTCAGAAACCAGCAGAAGGTCTGAGATGAAACCAGTTAAAGCTTCAGAAACCAACAGAAGATCTGAGATGAAACCAGTTAAAGCTTCAGAAACCAGTTAAAGCTTCAGAAACCAGCAGAAGGTCTGAGATGAAACCAGTTAAAGGTTCAGAAACCAGCAGAAGGTCTGAGATGAAACCAGTTAAAGCTTCAGAAACCAGCAGAAGGTCTGAGATGAAACCAGTTAAAGCTTCAGAAACCAGCAGAAGGTCTGAGATGAAACCAGTTAAAGCTTCAGAAACTAGTTAAAGCTTCAGAAAACCAGCAGAAGGTCTGAGATGAAACCAGTTAAAGCTTCAGAAACCAGTTAAAGTTTCAGAAAACCAGCAGAAGGTCTGAGATGAAACCAGTTAAAGCTTCAGAAACCAGTTTAAAGCTTCAGAAACCAGTTAAAGCTTCAGAAACTAGTTAAAGCTTCAGAAACTAGTTAAAGCTTCAGAAAACCAGCAGAAGGTCTGAGATGAAACCAGTTAAAGCTTCAGAAACCAGTTTAAAGCTTCAGAAACCAGTTTAAAGCTTCAGAAACCAGTTAAAGCTTCAGAAACCAGTTAAAGCTTCAGAAACCAGTTAAAGCTTCAGAAACCAGTTAAAGCTTCAGAAACCAGCAGAAGGTCTGAGATGAAACCAGTTAAAGCTTCAGAAACCAGCAGAAGGTCTGAGATGAAACCAGTTAAAGCTTCAGAAACCAACAGAAGATCTGAGATGAAACCAGTTAAAGCTTCAGAAACCAGTTAAAGCTTCAGAAACCAGCAGAAGGTCTGAGATGAAACCAGTTAAAGGTTCAGAAACCAGCAGAAGGTCTGAGATGAAACCAGTTAAAGCTTCAGAAACCAGCAGAAGGTCTGAGATGAAACCAGTTAAAGCTTCAGAAACCAGCAGAAGGTCTGAGATGAAACCAGTTAAAGCTTCAGAAACCAGTTAAAGCTTCAGAAACCAGTTAAAGCTTCAGAAACCAGCAGAAGGTCTGAGATGAAACCAGTTAAAGGTTCAGAAACCAGCAGAAGGTCTGAGATGAAACCAGTTAAAGCTTCAGAAACCAGCAGAAGGTCTGAGATGAAACCAGTTAAAGCTTCAGAAACCAGCAGAAGGTCTGAGATGAAACCAGTTAAAGCTTCAGAAACTAGTTAAAGCTTCAGAAAACCAGCAGAAGGTCTGAGATGAAACCAGTTAAAGCTTCAGAAAACCAGCAGAAGGTCTGAGATGAAACCAGTTAAAGCTTCAGAAACCAGTTTAAAGCTTCAGAAACCAGTTAAAGCTTCAGAAACTAGTTAAAGCTTCAGAAACTAGTTAAAGCTTCAGAAAACCAGCAGAAGGTCTGAGATGAAACCAGTTAAAGCTTCAGAAACCAGTTTAAAGCTTCAGAAACCAGTTTAAAGCTTCAGAAACCAGTTAAAGCTTCAGAAACCAGTTAAAGCTTCAGAAACCAGTTAAAGCTTCAGAAACCAGTTAAAGCTTCAGAAACCAGCAGAAGGTCTGAGATGAAACCAGTTAAAGCTTCAGAAACCAGCAGAAGGTCTGAGATGAAACCAGTTAAAGCTTCAGAAACCAACAGAAGATCTGAGATGAAACCAGTTAAAGCTTCAGAAACCAGTTAAAGCTTCAGAAACCAGCAGAAGGTCTGAGATGAAACCAGTTAAAGGTTCAGAAACCAGCAGAAGGTCTGAGATGAAACCAGTTAAAGCTTCAGAAACCAGCAGAAGGTCTGAGATGAAACCAGTTAAAGCTTCAGAAACCAGCAGAAGGTCTGAGATGAAACCAGTTAAAGCTTCAGAAACCAGCAGAAGGTCTGAGATGAAACCAGTTAAAGCTTCAGAAACTAGTTAAAGCTTCAGAAAACCAGCAGAAGGTCTGAGATGAAACCAGTTAAAGCTTCAGAAACCAGTTAAAGTTTCAGAAAACCAGCAGAAGGTCTGAGATGAAACCAGTTAAAGCTTCAGAAACCAGTTTAAAGCTTCAGAAACCAGTTAAAGCTTCAGAAACTAGTTAAAGCTTCAGAAACTAGTTAAAGCTTCAGAAAACCAGCAGAAGGTCTGAGATGAAACCAGTTTAAAGCTTCAGAAACCAGTTTAAAGCTTCAGAAACCAGTTTAAAGCTTCAGAAACCAGTTAAAGCTTCAGAAACCAGTTAAAGCTTCAGAAACCAGTTAAAGCTTCAGAAACCAGTTAAAGCTTCAGAAACCAGCAGAAGGTCTGAGATGAAACCAGTTAAAGCTTCAGAAACCAGTTAAACTCACAACCAACCTTTCAGACTCCCGGACAAGCCCCCAAATTATTCTGACCCTGCACAGACTGAACTGGAGGAATTAAAGAGAGAAACTTTTCTGTTTTACAAAACAACAGCAAACCCACCTTCCAAAGGCTGCCGGTACCGGCCGGACCTCTGTTCACCTGAGCAGGTGCAGACCCACAGAGCCTCTGCAGGAGGAGGGAGGGTCCACAGCATGACCTATGGACCAGAACACGACCCGGCAGCAAGGAACCGTGGTTCTGCGGCTGTAGCAACCATCTGAACGATGCTTTCATCCCTCTGAACTGTAAACTCGAGAGGCTCGAGCTGCTGTTCGGTGGAAGAAGCTTCCTGAGGGAAAGCTGCTGCCCTCATCCATAATTCATCTGCTGCCAGCAAGAAAGTCATCTGTGGACTTCAGAACTTGACTTTCATGTCTCTCAAATGCCTCGTTGAGGATTCTCTGCAGCAGGAAACAAAAGAAGGCGGCGTGCATCGTGTATGCAGGTCAGGTGTTAGCGCTGCTGCCAGGATTTAAGGAGAAGGGTTGAGGCCTAACGGTTCTCAGGGAACATGAACGTTAGCTTTACCTCAGCAGAACGTTAGCTTTACCTCAGCAGAACGTTAGCTTTACCTCAGCAGAACGTTAGCTTTACCTCTGCAGAACGTTAGCTTTACCTCAGCAGAACGTTAGCTTTACCTCAGCAGAACGTTACCTTTACCTCAGCAGAACGTTACCTTTACCTCAGCAGAACGTTAGCTTTACCTCAGCAGAACGTTAGCTTTACCTCAGCAGAACGTTAGCTTTACCTCAGCAGAACGTTAGCTTTACCTCAGCAGAACGTTACCTTTACCTCAGCAGAACGTTAGCATTACCTCAGCAGAACGTTAGCTTTACCTCAGCGGAACGTTAGCTTTACCTCAGCGGAACGTTAGCTTTACCTCAGCGGAACGTTAGCTTTACCTCAGCAGAACGTTACCTTTACCTCAGCAGAACGTTAGCTTTACCTCAGCAGAACGTTAGCTTTACCTCAGCAGAACGTTAGCTTTACCTCAGCAGAACGTTAGCTTTACCTCAGCAGAACGTTACCTTTACCTCAGCAGAACGTTAGCATTACCTCAGCAGAACGTTAGCTTTACCTCAGCAGAACGTTAGCATTACCTCAGCAGAACGTTAGCTTTACCTCAGCGGAACGTTAGCTTTACCTCAGCGGAACGTTAGCTTTACCTCAGCGGAACGTTAGCTTTACCTCAGCAGAACGTTTGCTTTACTTCAGCAGAACGTTAGAGCTAAAAACAAAGCATTGACATGATTCCTGAGTCGTTTACCTCCCACCGACATGTCCTACTGTCACTGAACCTGCTGCTCGCCCTCAGCTGGCGTTTCCTCCTCCGACGCCGGGGCAGGTTGCACCAGAATCTCTCTGTAAGAACATCTGAGCGACACATCGTTACTTCAGCCTCTGTTTTAGCAGCACGACTCGCTCAGAAGGGTTTGTTTAGCTTATTGCTTCCCATCTCTGACCTCCTCTGTCAGTGGATGAGTCGGATGCAGAAAATCAGGAAAACGTCTTGAATCAGATCCTGATTCTTCAGTGTCTGAGTGGCAGAGATCTGGTGTTTAAATCTGTCAGTTTCATCTGTTCTCAGAGTCCAGAAATCATCAGTGAGGAGGAACAGCAGCTCAGCATCTGTCTGCTCCACAGAAACAGGCTCAGAGTGTCCGACCCCCCCGGTTCACTTCATCAGGACTCAGAGAAACTCAGTCCTTATTACTGCTGACTCACTGGTTTCCATTCAGACCCCCTGAGCCCCATCTACCTCCAGCTTTACCCCGTCACCACCATCTGGTCGACCCGTAAACACCGTCTGACCCCCCCCACTGGCACCAGCTGCTGTGAACACAGCTCAGACTACATTTTGACTAAAAATGTTCGAGATGTTTCTTTATCTGTGTTAAATGGACAGAAAGTGTCTGAATAATTAGAAAAACCAGGCCGGTCTGGCTGGTTTAAAACTCAGAGACTCAAACTGTTGCTAACTTTAAAGAAAAGTGCTTCTACAAACCCGACCGCTTCTGTCCAGAGCCGAGCCCAGAGGGCGCCGTAGCGCCGGGACCGAACCGGGTTCATGGGGCGTCTGTCTGCAGATATAAACTGACACAACAGGAGGGAACGCCAGAGACGGGAGAGCAACACCGGCTCATATGCAGGAAAACAAACGGTCTGGGCTCCAGGGACCAGAGAGGAGCTGGAATAATATTTGCAAGCGGTCCGGTCCGATCTCTGGGCCTGTTGTTGCTTTGCTTCACAGCAGGGATGGGCTCGGCTGCCCGGTCCACTCTAAGATAGATTTTAAAGGTGATAAACCGTGGCTGCAGATCATCGATGTCCCTGTCGAGAGTTTTTGTCCCGAGTCGTTTAAAACTGAGTCTCAACCCGATGCTGACAGCCAGAAACTACGAGTCAGTGGCGTCAGTCCATGCTGCACCTTCATTGGTTCGTTAAAAAGAGCTAACTGACCGGTTCGTGCTGAAGGATTTTCTGTCCTGATCCCTAAAAAAGCTCCACTTCCTAACCTGATGAACAGATTAAATTCATTAATTAAAGCTGAACCTACTTCTGATTTACTTTCTCTTTCCTTCTTGTTCAGCTCTTCCCAACGCTCCAGATGTTCAAACATCAGCTCACCTTACATTTTATTTCATTTCAGTTTGAGACGAGCTGCTTTTATCCTTTAATCTGTTGTTTCTTTATTGACTTTGAATAAAGCCGTAACTGGTTTGTTGTTCTGCTTAAAGGGAAAAGGCAGATAAGGTTAATTTAACGCTACGGGCGACACGTTAAACTTCTATTAAACGGTTCTGCTTACTTAAGTAATTAATTCCAAAAGATTTTCTTTAAATGTGGCCCTTATCCTCCGCCGTAGTCCAGGCATTTCTATATTTCAGGTTATTATTTAATCCGAGCTGTCTTTCTCAGCTCTTTAACTCTCTGAGCACAGCCCTGCTGTCCTGAGGCTCAGAGCTGGAACCAAGGGCTCAAACGTGTTAAATGCTCGGTTAAACGTGGCGTGCTGATGGTGAACACACCTTAATGGCGTTGATCCACCGCGGTTTGATCTGTGTGGATCACCGGAGAAGAACGTCCTCCTGTGCTGAGCTCCAGCTGAGTGGAAAGAGTCGGGTCAACATGAAACATTTCATCTGATTATTTGACATATTAATGGTTTGAGTTCAGCCGTGTTCATCCGTCTGTGTCACATGTCTGCAGACGGGAAAAGGTGGGAAAGAGAGAAGGTGGGAAAGGGAAAAGGTGGGAAAGAGAGAAGGTGGGAAAGGGAAAAGGTGGGAAAGGAAAGGGAAAAGGTGGGAAAGGTGGGAAGGGGAAAAGGTGGGAAAGGGAAAAGGTGGGAAAGAGAGAAGGTGGGAAAGGGAAAAGGTGGGAAAGGAAAGGGAAAAGGTGGGAAAGAGAAAAGGTGGGAAAGGAAAGGGAAAAGGTGGGAAAGGGAAAAGGTGGGAAAGGGAAAAGGTGGGAAAGAGAAAAGGTGGGAAAGGGAAAAGGTGGGAAAGGAGAAAGAGAAAAGGTGGGAAAGGGGAAAGGTGGGAAAGGGAAAAGGTGGGAAAGAGAAAAGGTGGGAAAGGTGGGAAAGGGAAAAGGTGGGAAAGGGGAAAGAGAAAAGGTGGGAAAAGGTGGGAAAGGGAAAAGGTGGGAAAGGGGAAAGGTGGGAAAGGGAAAAGGTGGGAAAGAGAAAAGGTGGGAAAGGGAAAAGGTGGGAAAGGGAAAAGGTGGGAAAGAGAAAAGGTGGGAAAGGGAAAAGGTGGGAAAGGAGAAAGAGAAAAGGTGGGAAAGGGGAAAGGTGGGAAAGGGAAAAGGTGGGAAAGAGAAAAGGTGGGAAAGGGAAAAGGTGGGAAAGAGAAAAGGTGGGAAAGGGGAAAGAGAAAAGGTGGGAAAGGGAAAAGGTGGGAAAGAGAAAAGGTGGGAAAGGAAAGGGAAAAGGTGGGAAAGGGAAAAGGTGGGAAAGGGAAAGGTGGGAAAGGAAAGGGAAAAGGTGGGAAAGGGAAAAGGTGGGAAAGGGGAAAGAGAAAAGGTGGGAAAGGGGAAAGAGAAAAGGTGGGAAAGGGAAAAGGTGGGAAAGAGAAAAGGTGGGAAAGAGAAAAGGTGGGAAAGGTGGGAAAGGGAAAAGGTGGGAAAGGGGAAAGAGAAAAGGTGGGAAAAGGTGGGAAAGGGAAAAGGTGGGAAAGAGAAAAGGTGGGAAAGGGAAAAGGTGGGAAAGAGAAAAGGTGGGAAAGGGAAAAGGTGGGAAAGGTGGAAAAGGGGAAAGGTGGGAAAGGTAAAAGGTGGGAAAGGTAAAAGGTGGGAAAGGGAAAAGGTGGGAAAGGGAAAAGGTGGGAAAGGTGGGAAAAGGTGGGAAAGGGAAAAGGTGGAAAAGGTGGAAAAGGGGAAAGGTGGGAAAGGTAAAAGGTGGGAAAGGTAAAAGGTGGGAAAGGGAAAAGGTGGGAAAGGGAAAGTGACCACAGGCCCCATAAAACTCAGACTGTGGGAGCGCTCTGATGAGTCCTTCAGGTGATGAAGTGGAAACGGATCCTTTATCTAGAATGAATAAACCAAAGCTGAGATACTCGGATGTAACCTGGAACAGAGTTTTCTGCAGGAGTCACATGTGTTCAGGGATGGGACAGCAGCCACCTGGAGAGCTCTCTCAGTCCATCTCAGCTGCTCTTCCCTCCTTTTTCATCACAATAACTGGCCTGTTTGACCCGTCAAACCTGCTGAACATCAGTTATTTTCTCCCCTTTTCAGAGCTTTGATTTTATTGGCAGTTTCTTTTTCCCTGAAGACGAGCAAAGCCTTAATTCTGGGGCCAAATCTGCTTGTGGCACTTGTTAACCGCACCGCAGCCTGCTGTGGCCCGAAAGCTTTCCATCAGAGCATCGGTTTCTCCTGGCCTCACCGTCTGTTTTTGGAAAGTCGAGCCACAGCAGAAAGTACAACAAACGGCGGAGGACGTCTGGTTTAGACACTGGCAGAGGATCCTTGTTTCAGCTGCAGGACATGCAGTTGAGCAGGGATGTGAACATGAGCCACACGCCAAACTAAATAACCACAGCGCAGGAAGAAGGAGTGCAGAGGCAACTGGGAAAGACAGCTGTTGCTTTCACTGAAGCAGCTTTTGCTTCACTGGCACTTTGTCTTTAATTCCAGGATGGAGGTGCTGCTTGAAGCCAGTGCCCAGCGCTGGGCTCCGGGCCAATTCAAACACAGATGTCAGCCCCAGAGAGCCAACCATTTAGCTGCATATGGGGCCCCAGAGGTGGCGAGCGTCTTTCCAAGGCTAACAGGAGGAACCGAAGCCAAGAAAGGAGGCATGAACAGCTCTGGAGCTGCTGTTTGATGTGCAAAGCAGAAATAACAGAAACAGTGCTGATGGTAACAGAAACTTCTATAATTATCGTTCAGCATGATTTATTGTGTTTGAATAAATAGATGAATGGAAACATGCTAAATATTCAAAACTATTCAGAAACACTTCCTCTCATCCCTACAGCTGTTCCACAGTCAGGCACAGATCACGGCGTAAGTCGTGATTCATGATGCTTAAAAGCACCTGATCAAGATTTATAAGTCAAGCGTGCATAAATTCTCCAGCATAATCCATCAGGCCGACAAAGGAGAGTGTAGCAATAACATTCAAGCCTGCTCGCGAGGAGGCAGAGATTTATCTGCTGCTCCCAGGGTTTTCTCAAACAAGAGCCCATAATGCAGCTCCCATTACTCGATGTGTAGGTTCAGCCCAAAGGAAACTTTACAAGCTGCTCCGTCTGACACTAAAAGCAGTAAAAACGGGGCAAAAATCAATAGCTATGAGGGGAAAACGCCTTTCAGGACATGTAAATGTCTCAAGCAAGAAAATATAAGGCCTGAGGTGGGCGTGAGCCCAAGAATGGGATTCAAACGAGCACTGGTCTGGAATCTGTCGGGAAGTTTTACTCAGTCTGATCCTTCAGTATCTGCTGAATTAAACTGCTGATAGCTAAGATCTTACCAGAGATGAGCTGCTTCCAGCAGATACATGGAGCTTCATATTGAACGTTTGAGTTCACACGCTGATGAGGTGAACTCTGAGCAGTTTACGGACAGAAATCAGAACACAAACTGATCCTTTCAGGGTAAAAGAGGGAAACCGGACCCTGGTCCATGACAGGAGACAGAAACCGGACCCTGGTCCATGACAGGAGACAGAAACCGGACCCTGGTCCATGACAGAAGACAGAAACCGGACCCTGGTCCATGACAGGAGACAGAAACCGGACCCTGGTCCATGACAGAAGACAGAAACCGGACCCTGGTCCATGACAGAAGACAGAAACCGGACCCTGGTCCATGACAGAAACCGGACCCTGGTCCATGACAGGAGACAGAAACCGGACCCTGGTCCATGACAGAAGACAGAAACTGAACCCTGGTCCATGACAGGAGACAGAAACTGGACCCTGGTCCATGACAGGAGACAGAAACCGAACCCTGGTCCATGACAGAAGACAGAAACCGGACCCTGGTCCATGACAGGAGACAGAAACCGGACCCTGGTCCATGACAGAAGACAGAAACCGGACCCTGGTCCATGACAGAAGACAGAAACCGGACCCTGGTCCGTGACAGGAGACAGAAACCGGACCCTGGTCCATGACAGAAGACAGAAACCGGACCCTGGTCCATGACAGAAGACAGAAACTGAACCCTGGTCCATGACAGGAGACAGAAACCGGACCCTGGTCCATGACAGAAGACAGAAACCGGACCCTGGTCCATGACAGGAGACAGAAACCGGACCCTGGTCCATGACAGGAGACAGAAACCGAACCCTGGTCCGTGACAGGAGACAGAAACCGGACCCTGGTCCATGACAGAAGACAGAAACCGGACCCTGGTCCATGACAGAAGACAGAAACCGGACCCTGGTCCGTGACAGGAGACAGAAACCGGACCCTGGTCCATGACAGAAGACAGAAACCGGACCCTGGTCCATGACAGAAGACAGAAACCGGACCCTGGTCCATGACAGAAGACAGAAACCGGACCCTGGTCCGTGACAGGAGACAGAAACCGGACCCTGGTCCATGACAGAAGACAGAAACCGGACCCTGGTCCATGACAGGAGACAGAAACCGGACCCTGGTCCGTGACAGGAGACAGAAACCGAACCCTGGTCCGTGACAGGAGACAGAAACCGGACCCTGGTCCATGACAGGAGACAGAAACCGGACCCTGGTCCATGACAGGAGACAGAAACCGGACCCTGGTCCGTGACAGAAGACAGAAACCGGACCCTGGTCCGTGACAGGAGACAGAAACCGGACCCTGGTCCATGACAGGAGACAGAAACCGGACCCTGGTCCATGACAGAAGACAGAAACCGGACCCTGGTCCATGACAGGAGACAGAAACCGGACCCTGGTCCATGACAGGAGACAGAAACCGGACCCTGGTCCATGACAGGAGACAGAAACCGGACCCTGGTCCATGACAGGAGACAGAAACCGGACCCTGGTCCATGACAGGAGACAGAAACCGGACCCTGAACTGCACAACAACCATATTTTCCTTCCACAGCTGCTCGCTGACACTGAGAAACGAACCAAGTTGGAGCCTGAACAAGTGAAGCAGGTTTATTTTTCCTCAGGAGCGCTGATACTCTGATACTGACGAGTCGGCAGAACAGGCATTTATCAGACCTCCAGATGTTGAACCACAGCCTCAGATCCTGCCCTGAGTCATCTTTTCCAAAGTCCTGCCGTACCTCTGTGATTACTCTTCTGCTTTAAGAGTTTACAGGAGTTAAAAGTATGAGTTTGGGGTTGGAACCTCCATGTTTAAGCCTCTCATCACCTGACAGGATGACGCCCAACTGAAACGATGTCCCTTCATGGCTTTAAGACCCGGGACTTCTGCATCGAATGATGTGTCCTTTCTGTCACTTTTTGACCTTCTGCTGACGCAGCGATGCAGGGAACGAGTCCTCCTCGTCTTCCCTCTCTACGCTGGGACACCCTGCAGGTTCAGCTCCTTCCTCCTGCTCCGTCTGAGCATCTCAGACAGGGAAACGCCGCCCTGCCGGAGGAGGTTTACTGGGGAACACGATCTCCTGCTGCTCCTTGAACCCCGGGAGCAGTTTGGAGCCCAGCGTGGCTGCAGGGTTTCACTCCGTGGTGATTCCTTCTAGAGGTTCATACGCCTCCTCTCCAGCCTTCAGGGTTAGGGTTAACCCATCAACCCAGCTGGAAACGATAAGTTTGTGTCCTGCGTTCAACATCTGAGCCGTTTTCAGTCCAAGGTGAAGAGACCTCACGTTATATTTCAGTTTTATTAACCATTCCTCCCTTGGAGCATCTTAGTAGAGAAAAATTTAGAATCTTCTCTTTATTTTACAAAGTCGACAAAGCCTTAAAGTTAATCACTAACAAAGCAGTTTAGTGTCCAACAGACTCGCAGAGCTGGCTTCACCTTGCCCTGCTCAGTTGAACTGCTGACTAATGGCATTATTATCTTTGGACAGATACAGCAGAGCGAAGTATGAGTAATGTGCTCCATAAACAGTGAGGGCAGGGTGAGGAGCTTTGTCCTGAAAGCATTACATTAAATGTGTGCCAGAGGTCCTTATAACAAGGCAAGCGATTGTCATGGAGAAGCTCTAAGGCTCTGATATGTGACCCAACGGCAGCATGATGATTTTACACTCCTCATATGAATGCAGATGTTCTAAAAACTAAAACCATGTGAATGAATCGTACTTAATGCTGTGAAATGTGTCCGATTCTTTCAGTGTTTACTCCCCCACAGGCTCTGTGGAGCAGCTTCTGCTCAGGATAAATTAAGCCCTAAATTCAACCAGAGGACATGACCTGAGCACCGCCTGCAGCTGTAAAACACTATTATAAGCTGCATAATCACCCTCCGCGTAATAAAGACTGAACGTTAGCCATAAAAGAACTAAATATGCCACAACAGAATCTGTTTTTGGACCCCACATATTCTTCTGATAATTTTCTCAAATCCCGATACTCAGAAGATCAGAAGAAGAGAAAAACAACTTCTCATCTGAGCCATCCGAGGCGGATTGTTTACTCTCCAGAGAAAAAAATCATGCTAACCGCTAACATTAGCCGCTAACATTAGTAGCTAACATTAGCCGCTAACATTAGCCGCTAACATTAGCAGCTAACATTAGCTCCGTCACTGCTGGCTCAAAGCCTGATACAGGATGGTCCACGTCGGCCATGTTTCTGTGCACTACTTTAGAGTAACATGGGACAACTTTTTAAGTAACTATACGGTGGATAAAAAGTTTAAGAATGAAACCTTAAAGTATTACGAATGTGAATACTTTAAGATGAATATAATATATGTACATGACAGAATGTGTCGACACTTCGAACTAACTAAAGGCGAAGCTAACCTATGAATCTACAGATCTTTGGCATATGGAACACGATCCTCATTAAATCAAACATATAATTCTTTATTTTACACAAAGTGTCGTCTGAAGAAACATTTTTTTGTTAATTTGCTATTTTGTATTTATCAGGTAATAAATCTGTAAATTCAGAGTTTCATGAAGTCCATGAACGTGTTGATTTTAATAAAAGGTTATTACTGCTTTTCCTCATAAAGAGGTGACAGTTACTGGTGCAGTAAAAGGAGAGGACAGGTCACCGCAGTGTTACAGCAGCCATCAATCCACTTACGCTGCCCTGCCACTGGAGCTGGAAGGTAAAAAAGCAGATGTTGCTGTATGAATTAAATCAATAATCCTTTAAAATATGCCTACAGTGCATCCATAAACAGAAACCCAGCTACTGGTGCTGCAGGGAACATCCTGCCCCTTCACAGCTGCTCCAACAGAGAAAGCGGCGCCATTCGCAGTAATCTGCATCAGTACAGTCGACACGGTTAAGATTCAGAGGATCGAGCTGCTCCTCCACAGCATAACAAGCAGAGCCTGTCTTCTCCCAGAGGAGAGGACGATGAAACCTTGATCTGGAGGATGTGTTGCAGCGAGCTTGTTGTTATCCAGCACAGAGTTCAGGCTTTATGATAGTAGTGGAGATGTTTTCTGGCTGCGAGTCACAGAGAAAAATAGAAGGTGCTTTGGTTACAGAGCAGAGTGAAGTCTGTTTAAAACCCTCATTTAATTTCAGTCACAGCAGGAAACCAACAGCATAAAAACTATTCCATTCAGTTCAGTTTTATTTATAAAGCCACAACAAATGTCCTCTCAGGGCACCTCGAAGTTAAAGTCCGATTCCTTCTAATCCAATCAAACCCAACTCATTACATCCATATTAGTCCAGTTTAGTTCCAGGGCTTTGGTTCAGGGGCGTTTCTACAGTCCAGACATCGAACTGTTAGTTGTGGCGAGTTCTGGCAGGTTGTGGTTTTCTGTTGTGACATCATCATCCCCGGATGGCCTCACTTCACTGGAGGAAGCACTTTGACTCAGTTTCAGTGGGTGAATACGACACTGGACTTATTTCTGCCAGCATCACGGAGGCATGCGGCTGCACCGCCATCCCAGCTCTGGGCAGATCCGATCCCAGCCTGGTGGACCTGCTCCTGCTACCAGGGAACAGGCAGTCGGCCACTTCCAGGGCTGTCAGAGAGTGGTTGGAGGGGGTTAGCGCCGCCCTGCTGGGGATGAAGCACTGGGCCGTTACCCCATGACCTTTGCAGGAGGTGGAGATCTGGCTGGACTGGCTGCTCAGACTCCAGCTCCTGACCAGAAGCATCAAAGTAGAATATTTCCTCGGTGGAGTCTGCGGCACCATGCTGAGGAGGTTCTGTTGATGAGCCGCCAGCTCCTTTGCTTGAAGACATTTAATAAAGTGATGAGGAAAGCTGGCTCAGGGGTGGGAGAGGAGCTCAACCCTTTGGAGAACGAACATGATCCGTTTCCTGATGCTGTGGCAGGATGGAGAAGCGCAGAGTCCTTCTTTCTCAGGGCATCAGGCTTTATTTCTGCTCCACCTGTTGGACACTAACAGCTGACTCACATCGTTAGCTGCTGTGACTTTCTGCTGATTCTGATCTTTCTGCAGTGTCTTACATCCTTAACTTGTTTTCTTCTTTGTGCATCATTAATATCATCGTCTTCATCATGTGAAATTACCACTACACCTTTTATTAGGTGCAGTGCAGCAGTACCAGAGTTATATACTCCATCCATCCATCCATCCATCACCTGCCTCTTATCCGGGGGTCGGGGGGGCAGCAGCTTTAACAGAGAAACCCAGGCCTCCCTGTCCCACTTCCTCCAGCTCTTCCGGGGGGACCCCGAGGCGTTCCCAGGCCATAGTCTCTCCAACGTGTCCTGGGTCTTCCCCGGGTCTCCTCCCAGTGGGACGGGCCCAGAACACCTCCCCAGGGAGGCCTCCAGGGGGCATCCTAACCAGATGCCACCTCATCTGACTCCTCTCAATGTGGAGGAGCAGCGGTTCTACTCCGAGCCCCTCCCGGATGGCTGAGCTTCTCACCCTATCTCTAAGGGAGGCCCAGACACCCTGCGGAGGAAACCCATTTCAGCCGCTTGTATTCGTGATCTCCAAAAGTACTTTTACTCAGATTACTTTTGCAAAAGCATTTTTACTCAGATTACTTTTCTAAAAAGTATTTTTACTCAGATTACTTTCAAAAAAGTACTTTTACTCAGATTACTTTCAAAAAAGTACTTTTACTCAGATTACTTTTAAAAAGTACTTTTACTCAGATTACTTTTAAAAAGTACTTTTACTCAGATTACTTTTAAAAAGTACTTTTACTCAGATTACTTTAAAAAGTACTTTTACTCAGATTACTTTAAAAAAGTACTTTTACTCAGATTACTTTTTAAAAGTACTTATACTCAGATTACTTTTTAAAAAGTACTTTTACTTACTCATTACTTTCAAAAACGTACTTTTACTCATTATTTTCAAAAAAGTACTTTTACTCAGATTACTATTTAAAAAGTACTTTTACTCAGATTACTTTCAAAAAGTACTTTTACTCATTATTTTCAAAAAAGTACTTTTACTCAGATTACTATTTAAAAAGTAATTTTACTCAGATTACTTTTAAAAAAGTACTTTTACTCAGATTACTTTCAAAAAAGTACTTTTACTCAGATTACTTTCAAAAAAGTACTTTTATTCATTACTTTCAAAAAAGTACTTTTACTCGGATTACTATTTAAAAAGTACTTTTACTCAGATTACTTTTTAAAAAGTACTTTTACTCAGATTACTTTTTAAAAAGTACTTTTACTCAGATTACTTTAAAAAAGTACTTTTACTCAGATTACTTTCTAAAAAGTACTTTTACTCAGATTACTTTTTAAAAAGTACTTTTACTCATTATTTTCAAAAAAGTACTTTCACTCATTATTTTAAAAAAGTACTTTTACTCAGATTACTTTCGCCAAAAAGTACTTTCACCCAGAAGTACTTCTGCCAAAAGTACTTTTACTCAGATCACTTTTGCCAAAAGTACTTTCACCCAGAAGCTTCTCACCCTGTCTCTAAGGGAGGCCCAGAAACCCATTTCGGCCGCTTGTATCCGTGATCTCGTTCTTTCGGTCTTCTCCCCACAGCTCGGGACCATCGGTGAGGATGGGAACGTAGACTGACCAGTAAATAGAGAGCTTCTCCTTCTGGCTCAGCTCCTTCTTCACAGACGGGTCGGTGCAGCAACACTGCAGACGCTGCACCGATCCGCCGTCAACCTCCCGCTCCATTCGTCCCTCACTGTGAACAAGACCCGAGATACTGGAACTCCTGAACCTGGGGAAGGATCTCATTCCCGACCCGGAGAAAGCGTTCCACCCTTTTCCGGCTGAGAACCATGGTCTCAGATTTGGAGGCTGATTCTCAAATACTTCATTTGCTTTAGATATATTTTATCCTTTTTTATTGAATTTTATTTTCATTGAAATGATTGTATATAAAATCCTTTGGATGTAAATCTAGTTTTGCAGCTGCAGTTTCCACCCGGATCAGTGATGCTTTCTTCTTTATAAGGAAAGGTGTGCACCTTCAGACCAGGTGTGCACGTGCTTTTGCAGTGTAGCCTTTATAGGAGGTGAAAATAGACAAAGTTTTTCCATAAAACAGTCCTCTGTGGTAAGAAACCTCTTATTACAGTAACTGTGTTGGGCAGCTGTGCCTCATGTGATGTCTTCAACTTTCACAGCAAACCTCCCATGATGCATCTGTTTCCAGCGTGTCCTCTGGACCGCTGTGGACTGAGCAGCTGATGCAGATTGATGCTGGTTTATCGTCCAACCATCTACTTTCACCTCTGCAGGCTCACAGAATGAAGCTGGTTTAAAACTGCTTTAAAACAGGTTTAAAACTGCTTTAAAACAGGTTTAAAACTGCTTTAAAACAGGTTGGTTTAAAGCTGGTTTAAAACTGCTTTAAAACAGGTTTAAAACTGCTTTAAAACAGGTTTAAAACTGCTTTAAAACAGGTTTAAAACTGCTTTTAAACTGCTTTAAAACAGGTTTAAAACTGCTTTAAAACTGCTTTAAAACTGCTTTAAAACTGGTTTAAAGCTGGTTGGTTTAAAACTGGTTTAAAACTGGTTTAAAAATGCTTTAAAACTGCTTTAAAAATGCTTTTAAACTGGTTGGTTTAAAGCTGGTTTAAAACTGCTTTAAAACTGCTTTAAAACAGGTTTAAAACTGCTTTAAAACTGCTTTAAAACAGGTTTAAAACTGCTTTAAAACTGCTTTAAAACTGCTTTAAAACTGCTTTAAAGCTGGTTTAAAACTGCTTTAAAACTGGTTTAAAACAGCTTTAAAACTGCTTTAAAACTGGTTGGTTTAAAACTGGTTTAAAACTGCTTTAAAACAGGTTTAAAACTGCTTTAAAACAGGTTTAAAACTGCTTTAAAACAGGTTTAAAACTGGTTCACTGGGTAAAACTTGCTGGTGGGAATCACACCTAAAGCACATTAAATAAAGAGCTTTATAAAGACGGTAAAAAGAACGTTTGTGCAGATTTCTGCTTCTGACTCCAGGGCTCTGATCACTGAGAGTTTTATATTTTCAGGGAGCTGCCCACATCTTGGTTTCAGAATGCTCTCTGAGATGCTTTCAGCCAAAGCTTCGCTGCTTCTGATCCATTTGGGCTCAGAGCTGATCGAGGAAGAGAAAGTAAATCTGCAGGGGTCAAAGGTGAAGATTTATTCCTCTGTTCTGTGAAAGAAGCTGAGTGGGTGCAGAAAACAGAAGGAGGATCCACAGAGTGCTGAAATCCAATAGATGGATTTATTCCCCGGTATGTGTTGAGTGTTCAGAACAGCATCAGTGGCTCTGAGGGTGGATCACAGCGCAGGTGCCGCTCAGATTTATGCTGGAACTGATTATTAATACAGAAGCTTGAAATAGCGGCTGAGAACATAAAGACCGTGAGGAAGCAGAGCTTCGGTCGGGTGTAGATCTGAAGGAGCAGCACCTTATGAGTGTTTCTCATGTTGTAAAGCAGCAGCTTTCAGGCCCAAAGCCCCCCCCCCCCAGCCTGAGCTGTTCAGCTCCACCCTGAAAGGTCGAGTCCTACAGTTTCTGCTTTTCTTCTGGCTTCAGATGAAGCTGCTGTGGCTGTAGCGGTTTCCATGTGAGATAAAGTCCGTGGTGAATTCTTCCATCGATGGAACAAAGGTCTCGGCCGCTCTGTAATTTATTCACGAGGTTTTTAAAGCTGTTTGTTTTGATAGGCTGTTAATGCATTATTCAGCCTAACTCATCTGAATATGCTGCCAAGGTTAGATCATTCATTAAGCATGCAGTGCATAAATCAATAGGCAAACGGGCCCCCCTGACACCCCCTCCCCCAGTGAATATGGGATGATGAATGGATTTCCAGCATGTTGTCTCATTATGACTTATAACTGTATACAGTTCAGACTCTGAATCATTACACATGGAGAGGTCGCCCACAGAGCAGATACTCACAATTATCTTTGGATTTCTGTCATGTAGAACATAAATAAGGATAAAATAAAATGCAGAAACTGTGCTGCTGGCTGTAAAAACCCAAATTAGAAAAAGGTGAGAATGTATGAAAAATCTTTCACTTCCTGTCAGTCTGAGCTCTGCATGTTTCCTGTTCAGCTTCATTTAATCTGGATGTTTGAGCCAATCGATCGATTGATTAGGATCAGCTGTTGTCAAACAGGGGAACCTGTCGGTGAACACTTTCTAAGTCAGTCTGAACTCAACATGTTTCCTGTTCAGCTTCATTTAATCTGGTAACAAACATCATTTCTACACCTCAGACCTGCAGCATCCCATAAAGTCAGTGAACCTTTTCCCACTTTGCGTCCTTCTGCCGACACTTAAAGCCGTTCTGACTCTGAGGAAACCAGGTGATGCAGAGTTCCAGCTGTTATTTTGTCCCATTCTTCCTTAAACAGGTCTTAAGGTGTGCAGCAGTGCGGGGGGGTGGTTGTTTCTCTGCTGGGGACAGGTCAGGACTGCAGGCAGCCAGTCCAGCACCCGTACCTCTTCTTCCTCAGCCAGGCCTTTGGAATGTGGCAGAATGTGGTTTTCCATGGTCTGCTTGAACAATACTGGGACGTCCCAGGAAAAGATGTGGCCCTGAAGGCAGCATATGTTGCTGTAAAATCTCAGTGAGCTTTTCTGGACAAACGCCAAAGTTAAAGTGACCGTGTTTTATTTGCAGTTTTCTTGCCGTCTCTGCTGTATGGAACATGGAATAAAGTATCTGAATAAACGCTCACAGAACATCTGACGGTCGTCTGAAACTCATCGTCTTCCTGTATTTTCACACATTTTTCAGGGTTAGTGAGCAGAATTAATAAATGTTCCCTTTAATGAGAAAATGGCCTCTGCTGCAGTGAATATTCCAGCTTTAAACTGAAATCAACCATAAAATGCATCATTTATTAGGTGGATTCAGAGTTAAACTGCAGGATAAATATTTAACTTTTCAGAAGCTGCATTGATTCCGGAGATAAAGCTGAGAAATGATCAGCTGTGTGTGTTTATAAATCTGTAGATATGAATATCTAAAGCACACTCAGGTGAGTACAGGTGTGTTGGTCTCAGCTTTGTGTTAGAAGGACGTCTGGCTTCTCCTTCAGGGTCTCAGGCTTTGAAACTGAGAAGAAAATCTCATCTTTTAATCTCATTTTTGACCTTTTTTCCTGGATTTATTTGGCTGAGAGACAATGAAAACTCAACCTTTGCAGATCTTGCTTCAAAAGAAGAAAAAAGAAGAAATGTTGGTACTTTGACGGCGTTAATCTGCGGTTCTCCCGATGAAAATGTGTTTCTCTCTCAGTTTGGGTGGTTTACAGATGAAGGTTTTTCACTGTGGAGGTGAACCGCCGCTTTAACGGGTTTAACCTGCGTGGCTGAACTGGGTCAGACAGGGTCAGACTGGGTCAGACTGGGCCAGACTGGGTCAGACTGGGTCAGACAGGGCCAGACTGGGTCAGACTGGGTCAGACAGGGCCAGACTGGGTCAGACTGGGTCAGACTGGGCCAGACTGGGTCAGACTGGGTCAGACAGGGCCAGACTGGGCCAGACTGGGTCAGACTGGGTCAGACAGGGCCAGACTGGGCCAGACTGGGTCAGACTGGGCCAGACTGGGTCAGACAGGGTCAGACTGGGTCAGACTGGGTCAGACAGGGCCAGACTGGGCCAGACTGGGTCAGACTGGGTCAGACTGGGTCAGACTGGGTCAGACAGGGTCAGACTGGGTCAGACTGGGTCAGACAGGGCCAGACTGGGCCAGACTGGGTCAGACTGGGCCAGACTGGGTCAGACAGGGCCAGACTGGGTCAGACTGGGTCAGACAGGGCCAGACAGGGCCAGACTGGGCCAGACTGGGTCAGACTGGGTCAGACAGGGCTAGACTGGGCCAGACAGGGTCAGACTGGGCCAGACTGGGTCAGACAGGGTCAGACTGGGCCAGACTGGGTCAGACTGGGCCAGACAGGGCCAGACTGGGTCAGACTGGGTCAGACTGGGTCAGACAGGGCCAGACTGGGTCAGACTGGGTCAGACTGGGTCAGACAGGGCTAGACTGGGCCAGACAGGGTCAGACTGGGTCAGACTGGGTCAGACAGGGCCAGACTGGGCCAGACAGGGTCAGACAGGGTCAGACTGGGTCAGACAGGGTCAGACTGGGCCAGATTTATAGATAAATAAATAAATATATAAATACATTTATACATTTTATGTATTCATACATTATGTGAAACACAGGATGAAGGCAGAACTCAGTGGAACCAGATGGAACCAGATGGAACCAGATGGAACCAGATGGAACCAGATGGAACCAGATGGAACCAGCTGGAACCAGATGGAACCAGCTGGAACCAGATGGAACCAGATGGAACCAGCTGGAACTCCCGGACGTCTCATTGCTCCACGCGTTGCTGAGTGATGGTGGAAGTGCTGCATTAGCTGACTTAACCTCTTCTGTGGTTTGAGAGGCTTTTTAAAGCTGACTGAGGACTATTTGGGGAAAGAAAAAAGCCTTTAAAAAGCTGCCAGAAGCTGTAAAACTGCACAGAATCCATCACAAAGCTCTGGTGCTGCTCGATTAGAGGCCGCTCACATCTCATTAGAGACGTGCTGCGCTCTGTAATCTGTATCTGAGGCAGAGTTAAAGTAATGTGATTCCTCTGCTTAGACTGTTCCTTCCAGTCTGAGCCTGGTTATGATGAACAGTGCAAACATTCATCTGCTCAGCTGTGAAAGCTGATTATTGAGCTCTGTCTCTGTTCTGCAGATAAACGCCGGACAGTCAGCGAGCTTCTGACTGAAGGGATGAAGTGAAGCTTCAGACCGGCTGAATGCAGAAGGAAGCAGGCTGGAGACGGATGGATGATTGAACTGAAGATTTTATTCAAAATACACCAAAACTGTGGCTGAGTCGGGAACCTTAAACTAAACTTGGAAAACAAAGCAGTAAATAACAGAATGAACAAGGAACAAGAACGGAGGAAATAAATGATGAGGATCGGACAAAAAGACAGAAATAAACCATGGAGCTTATTTACTGAAGCTACTGATGGGAAAACACACGATAAAACAGGAAAAATCCTAAAGAAAACAGTAAAACTACAAAATAAAACACAAAAAACACAAAAAAACAAGAAACAGAAAAACAGTGACATAAAACTGAAAAAACACAAAAAAGTACAAAATAAAACAAGAAAAAACAACAAAATAAAACAGCAAAAACAACAAAATAAAATACAAAAAAAATAAAAGAAATAACACAAAAAAACCAAGAAATAAAACAGAAAAACATTGACATAAAACTGAAAAAACACAAAAAGTACAAAATAAAACAAAAACACTACGAAGTGAAACAGAAAATACTAAATAAAGTAAAAAAAACACTAAATGAATAACAAAAAAATTACAAAATAAAACAGAATTCGCCATCTTTAATAACAACTTTATTCTCTTAATTTATTCTCTTTGTTTTTAATGTGGCCCAAATACTAAATAAAACTAAACAGGAAAACTACAAAATAAAAGAGGAAAAAACACTGAATAAAATAGAAAAAACTCAAAATTTTAAAAATGAATAAAAGAAAAACAAAATGAAACAGAAACGCTGCCATGTACTCATCATCAGGTTAAAAAACACACGAAACATCCAGAGATACAGATGAAATAAGCAGAAATAAGCAGATTAAACCTTATTACAGCTGATGAATAATAAAAAGTTTCCTCTAATTCAAACGTTTTTTAAATTATAACGAAAGTTTCCTCTAATTCAATCGTATTTTAAATTATAACGAAAGTTTCCTCTAATTCAATCGTTTTTTAAATTATAACGAAAGTTTCCTCTAATTCAATCGTATTTTAAATTATAAGGAAAGTTTCCTCCTTTAGATGGAATGACGACAGTAAAACCAAAGCAGGAAGATGTATTTATGCACTTGATGCCATTTCTGTCTCATTGCCTGTAAAACCATGAAAAACTGAAAGATCTTCATCAACAGCTTATTTCTACGCTGCAGTGCTTCTGGGAAGCTGGTATTGTGCTGACCTTTTCTGTAGGAGAGGCGGCTTATTCTGATGCAGCTGAACATCACGGCTTCCTGACTGCCTGAAGCGAGCTCTCCTCCTCCTGCAAACAGCGAGGAGGCTGCGATGCAGCCATAGCACGGCCATCAGACCCCAGGGGGTCATTACTTCTTTGTCCTTGCTGTCTCAGGAGGCTCCTGTGAGAGGAGAATCTATTCTAACCACATGCTGATGAGCAGATCAGACAATCTGAGCTCTGACAGCCGCCGAATGAAAGGAAAAGTGTCCCATCTGCGCCGCTAACTGTCGTCTCTCTGGAGTCGTGCTATGAGAGATGAAAGGAGACATGATGGATGTAAACCAGCCCCAGACACGCGTTTACACACCAGGGTCACGACCTTACGGGCCTTCTCAGGGACAGCTTCCATCATGGCCGCCCTCTGACCTCAAGCTTTGTGTCGTCTCTGATCAGAACAAACAGGAGCTTTAAGGGAGGAAAGGACCGGAATCACTTAAAGGTGAGTTAACCTGAGTGAAAAGGGATTTAACTGAGCTGAACAGGAAGTATCCACACCACAGCTGAAGTTCAGCTGCATCATGTTGGATCTTAGCCGGGTCTGGGATTATAATCGCAGAATGAAGTCTTTTTCACTCCACCAGCTGAGTCTCAGCCTTCAGAACATTTCTCACTGAGCTGCGGCCTCCAGATTTTATCAGAAACGTTCCAGTTTAACCTCCAACCTGCGGTCGGGACGCACCGTTTAAAGCTCAAGTCTGTTTGCATTAAGGAATGTGCACTGATGGAACTGCATCAGTCGTGGAGGCAGGAGGACACTGATGCTCCAGATGTTCCCTTCCAGCCATGAGGCCAGGTCCAGGATCTCTGCAGGAGGAGGAAGAAACTTAGAGGACACTTCCAGGATGTGGAATGATCCAAATTGGTTGGCTTGTCCTCACTTCTTGTCCAGAGGGGATAAAAATTGTTTAAAACTGTTTAATGAGGTTAATATATCCAAAATGTTTAAACGCAGTAATTAACGGTTCACATGCATTACTGCGAGTTACGCTGTGTACGTCTCCGGCTTGGTCCATTACTGTGGATGAGAAAGCATTGTTTGCTAGCATCTGCTGCTAACTTACAGCTAACTTACAGCTAACTGCTAACTTCCAGCTAACTGCTAACTTATAGCTAACTGCTAACTTACAGCTAACTGCTAACTTACAGCTAACTGCTAAATTACAGCTAACTGCTAACTTATAGCTAACTGCTAACTTACAGCTAACTTCCAGCTAACTTCCAGCTAACTGCTAACTTACAGCTAACTTCCAGCTAACTGCTAACTCACAGCTAACTGCTAACTTACAGCTAACTGCTAACTTACAGCTAACTGCTAACTTATAGCTAACTGCTAACTTACAGCTAACTGCTAAATTACAGCTAACTGCTAACTTATAGCTAACTGCTAACTTACAGCTAACTGCTAAGTTACAGCTAACTTACAGCTAACTTACAGCTAACTTACAGCTAACTGCTAGCTTACTGCTAACTTACAGCTAGCTTCCAGCTAACTGCTAACTTCCAGCTAACTGCTAACTTTCAGCTAACTGCTAACTTCCAGCTAACTGCTAACTTACAGCTAACTTCCAGCTAACTGCTAACTTACAGCTAACTGCTAACTTACAGCTAACTTCCAGCTAACTGCTAACCTACAGCTAACTGCTAACTTCCAGCTAACTGCTAACTTACAGCTAACTTACAGCTAACTGCTAACTCCCAGCTAACTGCTAACTTCCAGCTAACTGCTAGCTTACAGCTAATTGCTAACTTACAGCTAACTGCTAACCTGTTTCCCTCTGGGATCAGTAACTATCTGTATCTACAGAGCTGGAGTGTTTCTGACTGCAGGAACAGCTTCATTCTGTCTGTGTTTCTGCATTAAATCAGCAGCTGTCCAGATGTTGATGAGGTAACGCAGGTAAACACACCTGAACTCTCCTCAGCAGCATGACAGAAACGGATCCATCTCATGCAGCTCAATAAGACCTCAGAAAAATGTTGTTAAAGAAAAGGCCAGAATATGTTCCTTTAAAACAGTTTAAGCCTCGGTTTCCTTTAATGTTCACAGGAGAAAATAGTTTGGATCCTTGTTCAACTCGTTAGTCAGAAAGTGTGTCGTCAGCAGGGTTTGACAGACAGCTCACCCCCCCGCTGTCTGCAGCCCTCCCAGGTGTCTTTCTGAGTATTTATAACCTTGAAGCAGCAGAATGAAAATAATGGCGAGCGCCTCTCGTGACTCACTGGAAGCTCACCTGGCGGCCGGCAGCCTAACGGGGGGAGATGAAAAGGCTTCTGTAATGAGGCTTTTAATGATGTGTCTCTGTCCACAGCGTTCCTCTGAAAGGCGCTCGGCGCTCTGCGGTGGCGTTTGTGTGACATCACTGACATCACGTCAGAAAAGAACTTGTGTGGTTGAAGATCTACCTGAGAGAATGTGAGAGCAGTTCTGCTGCGGTTCTGGAAGGAAGGTGTTTCCTAACGTCTGTCTCAGTTATTCATGATGTCATCGCGCTCTTTCACTCGTCTCGTTCCTGATCTGGAGGACGGCGTATTGCTCCCTCGCCACAGTCCTGATGCTCATCGGCAGCTGACCTCCTTCGCTCCCAGGCTCCACCTCTCCTCCTCCAACCCTGAAGGAACCGCCCACTTTTACAGAACCAGCTGCCAGGTCCAAACTCTCCAGCTTAAGAGGACGAAAGCTTTGGAGCAGCTGCTGGATTCTTCTGAATCTCATCTTTGCACCTCAT
The DNA here is from genome assembly GCF_036924035.1 of Leuresthes tenuis. Taxonomy (NCBI): domain Eukaryota; kingdom Metazoa; phylum Chordata; class Actinopteri; order Atheriniformes; family Atherinopsidae; genus Leuresthes; species Leuresthes tenuis. The sequence continues at coordinate 33,818,896 of NW_027325369.1, forward strand.
TACATCAGAGCGAGTCCTCGAGTGCTACAGGATAGAATAACAAGGTCACGCTAGGCTCAGAAAAACTTTGAGAAAGCCCAGAGCTACATCTCAGACTCCACAGGCCTCAGTTAGCATGTTAAAGGTTAAAGGTCACCCCAAGGTGAAAAAGCCCAGAGCTACATCTCAGACTCCACAGGCCTCAGTTAGCATGCTAAAGGTTAAAGGTCACCCCAAGGTGAAAAAGCCCAGAGCTACATCTCAGACTCCACAGGCCTCAGTTAGCATGTTAAAGGTCAAAGGTCACCCCAAGGTGAAGAAGCCCAGAGCTACATCTCAGACTCCACAGGCCTCAGTTAGCATGTTAAAGGTCAAAGGTCACCCCAAGGTGAAGAAGCCCAGAGCTACATCTCAGACTCTACAGGCCTCAGTTAGCATGGTAAAGGTTAAAGGTCACCCCAAGGTGAAAAAGCCCAGAGCTACATCTCAGACTCTACAGGCCTCAGTTAGCATGCTAAAGGTTAAAGGTCACCCCAAGGTGAAGAAGCCCAGAGCTACATCTCAGACTCTACAGGCCTCAGTTAGCATGTTAAAGGTTAAAGGTCACCCCAAGGTGAAAAAGCCCAGAGCTACATCTCAGACTCTACAGGCCTCAGTTAGCATGTTAAAGGTTAAAGGTCACCCCAAGGTGAAGAAGCCCAGAGCTACATCTCAGACTCTACAGGCCTCAGTTAGCATGGTAAAGGTTAAAAGTCACCCCAAGGTGAAAAAGCCCAGAGCTACATCTCAGACTCTACAGGCCTCAGTTAGCATGTTAAAGGTTAAAGGTCACCCCAAGGTGAAAAAGCCCAGAGCTACATCTCAGACTCTACAGGCCTCAGTTAGCATGTTAAAGGTTAAAGGTCACCCCAAGGTGAAAAAGCCCAGAGCTACATCTCAGACTCTACAGGCCTCAGTTAGCATGGTAAAGGTTAAAGGTCACCCCAAGGTGAAAAAGCCCAGAGCTACATCTCAGACTCTACAGGCCTCAGTTAGCATGCTAAAGGTTAAAGGTCATGACAGCACAGTTAGAAAAAGACTGAACAAGGATGGCTTGTTTGGAAGGGCTGCAGGAGAAAGCCTCTTCTCTCTAAAAAGAACATGGCAGCACAGCTTAGGTTTGCAAAGCTGCATCTGAACAAAGCTCAAGACTTCTGGAACAATGTCCTTTGGACAGACCAGAGCAAAGTGGAGATGTTTGGTCCTAATGCACAGCAGCACGTTTGGAGGAAACCAAACACAGTTTTTCACACCCTGCTTCTGTGTTTTTGTTCCATGAATAATGAGACAATCTGTCATGTGTTCATCTGAGTTAACGCCTGCTGAGGGGCTGATGTTTCTCATCTTATCTCAGGACTCTCTCCACTTCTCCATCCAGTCCCTCAGGATTAGCTGTAGCTGTTCTGACCAGCTGAGCGTGTGCAGACGTCACGTTTCCTGCTCCCGTGCACGACCCTTCATGGTGGGACACGTTTCTTCAGATTGGACCGACCCTTCACGGTGGGACACCGTTCTTCGCAGTGAGATCAGATCTTCCTTCGGTGACATTCAGCTTTTTAAGGCTCTGACTTCTCTGAGGGTGGAAGGAGGAAATGGTTCCCCTCGTGTCCCACACTCTGTGTGTCGCTGTACCAGCTGCCATCGGCGGAGGATTCTGAGGCGCCGCTGTCATTATAAATAATCTGGAAATTGGCCCGCACCTGTCAGATGCCACAGCGGATTCACAGCTGCCCCCGGGGGATAATGATAGCCTTGGAACCTGATAAATGTGCAGAGTGTAATCAGGCCCGCCGGCTCGCACAGGATGGGCTATTCTGGGAGGTGCAAAGAGGGCCGGGCGGGGGTCCTGCCGGGCTCAGATGGATATATAACGATCCTCTGGAGCCTGGTTCTGCGGCCCACTCCCCTGAGAGTGGAGACGGGCCGAGAGGCAGTTTGAGTCCGAGGGAAGAAGATTCTTCAGAATCCTCTGAAACGGCCTCCAGTGCAGCCCGAGACACCGAAGGTCCAACATGAGGCCAGTGAGGTTCTGCCAGGTTTAACCGTGGGCTCATTTCCACAGGACCGGTCCGGACTGCACAGGACCGGTCCGGACTGCAGAGGGCCGGTCCGGCCTGAACAGGGCCGGTCCGGACTGAACAGGACCGGTCCGGACTGCAGAGGGCCGGTCCGGACTGAACAGGACCGGTCCGGCCTGAACAGGACCGGTCCGGACTGAACAGGACCGGTCCGGCCTGAACAGGACCGGTCCGGACTGCAGAGGGCCGGTCCGGCCTGAACAGGGCCGGTCCGGACTGAACAGGACCGGTCCGGCCTGAACAGGACCGGTCCGGACTGCAGAGGGCCGGTCCGGACTGAACAGGACCGGTCCGGACTGAACAGGACCGGTCCGGACTGCACAGCACCGGGATCACAGCAGGGTTGTGTGGGGCAGAAATGCAGCCTCCTGGTTTCCCCCAGATGGACCCAACATGATGTCGGCTCCGGTTCTGACGCTCACGTGTCTGCTGTGGGCCTTTCAGCGGCGGACACGGTTCTGACCCATCTGCAGCCTCCATCAGATCGGACATCAGGCTCAGCTTTGGCTCTGGTGCTCGGTCCGAACCCGGTTCAGTGGAAGGAGAAACAGAAACTATAGAGATTTAAAGACAAACAGTCAGATTTAAGAGCTCACCAGAGCCAGAACAGAACCAGAACACCTACTGACACCTTTCACCCCCCTGAACTGCAGGAACTGACCTCACTGGGCTTCGTTTGATTCAGAACTCTGCTGAAGAAGGATTTGGGTTCTGTGGACACTTCTGATGGTACTGAAACCGAAGAATGAGCTAAAGAAGCTAAATGAAAGGCCTTCTTCCTGTTTTGTTTTAACCTGACCGGGTTCTCCCTTTAATCTGAGGCCGTCCCGGCTGCTGTGGGGGGGGCAGGGACCCTGGACGGGTCCATTTAATCATTCACCTTAGATTTGAACATGTCCACCAATCAGGAAGCAGAACAGAACCACCAAAAAACCCAAAACAGATCAAACTAATGATCAAAAAGGATGAAAGCAGGAAAGTACCAGTGAATAAGACGAGTCAGCACAGAACAAACATCTATAATCTCTAAGAGGATATTCTGTAAAATATGATTAAAATGTGATTAATAATTTCAATCCTCTGTCATTTCATCATATTTTATTAATTAAACTTAAACTAAAGGTATAAACTTGATTTTTATTTAAAAAACTTATTTTCTTTGCAGTTTAACCCTTTTTATAAATGTGAAGGTCAGATCCTCTGACCCCCCCCCCCCCCCCATCAGCATGAGGTGGTCGGCGCCCTTATTTGGGCCCAAGGTCAGCTCTCTGACATTTCCGTCTGATTAGGAACCTGCGGGCCGCGACCTTTGCTGTGAGAGCTTCCTTTATCCCGCAGTCACATCTGATCTCACTGCAGCTCCGGGCCGTGAGCGGCGCCGGCTGAATGCCTCCCAGAGCGTGCACGGCTCGTTTGAATACGGCTGAGGGTCAGGCGGGCTGAGGGCGAGGCGGGCTGAGGGTCAGGCGGGCTGAGGGTCAGGCGGGCTGAGGGTCAGGCGGGCTGAGGGTCAGGCGGGCTGAGGGCGAGGCGCTCAGGTGACTCCAAATCAAATCAATGTCATTACAGGAGGAGATTCATTATTTCTGGATGAATTACGGCCATTTTGCTCTGTTTAATAAGGGAAATGAGGCGTGGAGGAAAGAGGTGATGCTGGGAGAGTTTCCTCCAGCAGGGAGAAGCAGCTCAGCTTCCACAGCTGGACCACAGCTGGACCACAGCTGGAACACAGCTGGACCAGAGCTGGAACACAGCTGGACCACAGCTGGACCACAGCTGGAACAGAGCTGGACCACAGCTGGACCACAGCTGGAACAGAGCTGGACCAGAGCTGGACCACAGCTGGAACACAGCTGGAACACAGCTGGACCACAGCTGGACCACAGCTGGACCACAGCTGGAACACAGCTGGACCACAGCTGGAACACAGCTGGACCACAGCTGGAACACAGCTGGACCACAGCTGGACCAGAGCTGGACCACAGCTGGACCACAGCTGGACCACAGCTGGACCAGAGCTGGACCACAGCTGGAACACAGCTGGACCACAGCTGGAACACAGCTGGACCACAGCTGGACCAGAGCTGGACCACAGCTGGACCACAGCTGGACCACAGCTGGAACACAGCTGGACCACAGCTGGACCAGAGCTGGACCACAGCTGGACCACAGCTGGACCACAGCTGGACCACAGCTGGACCACAGCTGGACCACAGCTGGAACACTCTGACCAGATGTAAACAGAACAGATCCAAGTCATGGAGAGCAGCACTCAGGGCTTTAATCTCAGGGATTCATTACGATGCAAAGGAAATGTCTGAACCTCTCAGCTCGCCCACAGATTCTGAGGAAATCATTTCTGCCTCCTGGATTATTTTAAGCCCTGTCTGTGGGTGTAGTCTGTCATCTTCCAACTGGATGGAGGAGAGGAAAGCAGCAGCAGTTCCTTCAAACAGGAAATACGGATTAAAGTCTGATGTTTGTCCGTTTGTTTTGGCTGAAATCCTCCTAAATGTGCTAAAGGAGCATTAAACAGCGTTTAAACAGCTGACGCTTCTGCTTCTTTATTTCAGGTGACTGTGGTGTAAAAGTGACACGTGCACAGTGTGGTTTCAGCCTTCCTGAGCTCAGATCTCTGCACAACACACCTAACCTCACCTAACCTAATCTTCATTCATCATGTCAGAGACGTAACTTTTCTGTCTCATGTTACTCCATGTTGAGACCAAAGAGGAATAAACGGACAGCATGAAGCCATGAGACACTTTGGCAGTGAAACCAGCAGCTTCAGACCTGTGTTCAGACCTGTGTTCAGACCTGTGTTCAGACCTGTTTTCAGACCTGTTTTCACCTGTGTTCAGACCTGTTTTCAGACCTGTTTTCAGACCTGGGTTCAGACCTGTGTTCAGACCTGTGTTCAGACCTGTGTTCAGACCTGTGTTCAGACCTGTGTTCAGACCTGTGTTCAGACCTGTTTTCAGACCTGTTTTCAGACCTGTTTTCAGACCTGTGTTCAGACCTGTGTTCAGACCTGTTTTCAGACCTGTGTTCAGACCTGTGTTCAGACCTGTTTTCAGACCTGTTTTCACCTGTTTTCAGACCTGTTTTCAGACCTGGGTTCAGACCTGGGTTCAGACCTGTGTTCAGACCTGTGTTCAGACCTGTTTTCAGACCTGTGTTCAGACCTGTGTTCAGACCTGTTTTCAGACCTGTTTTCACCTGTTTTCAGACCTGTTTTCAGACCTGGGTTCAGACCTGGGTTCAGACCTGTGTTCAGACCTGTGTTCAGACCTGTTTTCAGACCTGTTTTCAGACCTGTTTTCAGACCTGTTTTCAGACCTGTTTTCAGACCTGTTTTCACCTGTTTTCAGACCTGTTTTCACCTGTTTTCAGACCTGTTTTCAGACCTGGGTTCAGACCTGTTTTCAGACCTGTGTTCAGACCTGTTTTCAGACCTGTTTTCAGACCTGTTTTCAGACCTGTGTTCAGACCTGTTTTCAGACCTGTTTTCAGACCTGTGTTCAGACCTGTTTTCAGACCTGTGTTCAGACCTGTTTTCAGACCTGTGTTCAGACCTGTTTTCAGACCTGTTTTCAGACCTGTGTTCAGACCTGGGTTCAGACCTGTGTTCAGACCTGTTTTCAGACCTGTGTTCAGACCTGTGTTCAGACCTGTGTTCAGACCTGTTTTCTGCTTTAAAGGGCAGCTGCTGTGAATAAACCAGATTAAACTGATCAAACAGCTTGGTGCAAGTTTCACTGATTCACTTTACAGTTGTGTTTGTTGTAAATATTCAGGATTAAATTCACAATTTAAGCCATAAACTCTGTTCCTGAGATGATATTTGGGCAGTGAAATATTCACTTGATCCAAACTGGAATCAGATTTACTTGTAATGTCATTTTTTCCCTTTTAAAATGAAGTGAACGCAGTAAATATAACCAGAAGATATTTCATTAGTGTAAATCTCAGCTGATCTTTATCAGAACCAGGATCCAGTTCACAGCCTTCATCTAAAGTAGAGCTTCATCGTCTCCTCCTCAGTGTGGTTCAGTGGGCCGGAGGGTCTCCTCCTCGGTGTGGTTCAGTGGGCCGGAGGGTCTCCTCCTCGGTGTGGTTCAGTGGGCCGGAGGGTCTCCTCCTCAGTGTGGTTCAGTGGGCCGGAGGGTCTCCTCCTCAGTTAGGTTCAGTGGGCCGGAGGGTCTCCTCCTCGGTGTGGTTCAGTGGGCCGGAGGGTCTCCTCCTCAGTGTGGTTCAGTGGGCCGGAGGGTCTCCTCCTCGGTGTGGTTCAGTGGGCCGGAGGGTCTCCTCCTCAGTTAGGTTCAGTGGGCCGGAGGGTCTCCTCCTCAGTTAGGTTCAGTGGGCCGGAGGGTCTCCTCCTCAGTGTGGTTCAGTGGGCCGGAGGGTCTCCTCCTCAGTTAGGTTCAGTGGGCCGGAGGGTCTCCTCCTCAGTGTGGTTCAGTGGGCCGGAGGGTCTCCTCCTCGGTGTGGTTCAGTGGGCCGGAGGGTCTCCTCGGTGTGGTTCAGTGGGCCGGAGGGTCTCCTCCTCAGTTAGGTTCAGTGGGCCGGAGGGTCTCCTCAGTGTGGTTCAGTGGGCCGGAGGGTCTCCTCGGTGTGGTTCAGTGGGCCGGAGGGTCTCCTCCTCAGTTAGGTTCAGTGGGCCGGAGGGTCTCCTCCTCAGTTAGGTTCAGTGGGCCGGAGGGTCTCCTCCTCAGTTAGGTTCAGTGGGCCGGAGGGTCTCCTCAGTGTGGTTCAGTGGGCCGGAGGGTCTCCTCCTCAGTTAGGTTCAGTGGGCCGGAGGGTCTCCTCCTCAGTTAGGTTCAGTGGGCCGGAGGGTCTCCTCCTCGGTGTGGTTCAGTGGGCCGGAGGGTCTCCTCCTCAGTGTGGTTCAGTGGGCCGGAGGGTCTCCTCAGTGTGGTTCAGTGGGCCGGAGGGTCTCCTCCTCGGTGTGGTTCAGTGGGCCGGAGGGTCTCCTCCTCAGTTAGGTTCAGTGGGCCGGAGGGTCTCCTCCTCACTGTGGTTCTGTGGGCCGGAGGGTCTCCTCCTCACTGTGGTTCTGTGGGCCGGAGGGTCTCCTCAGTGGCCTTTGTCCTGTTTGGCTCTCACTGCATTTTGATCAACTTCAGGAGCAGATATTTTCCTTAAGAGGTTCAGAGAAGTTTCTCAGATTTGTTTCTCATGTTTCCATCTTTCCAGTTTCTGCTAAAGAAGGAAAAACGATGAAAGTGAAGAAGAAGAGTTCTGCAGCAGGAGGATTTATCCCTCTGACTGAGCAGAGCCGGAGAAGTGAGGACGGCTGAGTGAGAGCTGCAGCTGAACTCTCAGAAGCATTAAACCTGGTGGGAGTCATTCTGCTGCATATCTTGACCAAAGCGTTACCTTTCAGGCTGTCTGTGGATCTTTTTATTCAAATCATTCGTGCCTCCTGCATCATGTAATCTCCGCAGGAGCTAATTAGACTGAGATGAAACAGGAGGAGATGATGTATGGCATCACTCTGCTGCACATTACGCTGATTTGCCCAGTGGGACGGTGCAGGTATAAGATGAGAGCAGTTATTTCACTGATTTGCCTTCAGCAGGAGAACATCACTGAACCATCGTTTCACTTGTTCAGACACAAACTCACAGGAATCTTCTCTGATAATTGTGTTGCTGTTCGAGTTGTTGCAGGAATCTCAATACATGACACATCAAGCCTGGATATTCAACCAGTTATTCAAGTTACTAACCAAGGATTATCAGCCGGCAGGTTCATGTTGCGGTGATCAGAACGTGTGTGACACAGAGTTAACCATCTACAGGACGATGGTGAAAGGTCAGTTTCTGTCATGCTGCTGAGGAGAGTTCAGGTGTGTTTACCTGCGTTACCTCATCAACATCTGGACAGCTGCTGATTTAATGCAGAAACACAGACAGAATGAAGCTGTTCCTGCAGTCAGAAACACTCCAGCTCTATAGATACAGATAGTTACTGATCCCAGAGGGAAGCAGGTTAGCAGTTAGCTATAAGTTAGCAGTAAGTTAGCAGCAGATGCTAGCAAACAATGTTTTGCCTGCTGCTGGATGGAAGATGCATGCTCCTCAGTACAGCTGACAGCAGAACATTTCCACCAGAAGCTGTAAGTAAGTTAGCAGTTAGCTGTAAGTTAGCAGTTAGCTGTAAGTTGGCAGTTAGTTAGCTGTAAGTTAGCAGTTAGCAGTTAGTTGTAAGTTAGCAGTTAGCTGTAAGTTAGCAGTTAGCTGTAAGTTAGTAGTTAGCTGTAAGTTGGCAGTTAGTTAGCTGTAAGTTAGCAGTTAGCTGTAAGTTAGCAGTTAGCTGTAAGTTAGTAGTTAGCTGTAAGTTGGCAGTTAGTTAGCTGTAAGTTAGCAGTTAGCTGTAAGTTAACAGTTCGCTGTAAGTTAGCAGTTAGCTGTAAGTTAGCAGTTAGCTGTAAGTTGGCAGTTAGTTAGCTGTAAGTTAGCAGTTAGCTGTAAGTTAGCAGTTAGTTGTAAGTTAGCAGTTAGTTGTAAGTTAGCAGTTAGCTGTAAGTTGGCAGTTAGTTAGCTGTAAGTTAGCAGTTAGCTGTAAGTTAGCAGTTAGCTGTAAGTTGGCAGTTAGTTAGCTGTAAGTTAGCAGTTAGCAGTAAGTTAGCTGTAAGTTGGCAGTTAGCTGTAAGTTGGCAGTTAGTTAGCTGTAAGTTAGCAGTTAGCTGTAAGTTAGCAGTTAGTTGTAAGTTAGCAGTTAGCTGTAAGTTAGTAGTTAGCTGTAAGTTGGCAGTTAGCAGTAAGTTAGCTGTAAGTTGGCAGTTAGCAGTAAGTTGGCAGTTAGCTGTAAGTTAGCAGCAGATGCTAGCAAACAATGCTTTCTCATCAACAGTAATGGACCAAGCCGGAGATGTGCACAGCGTCACTCTGAAGTTCAGGCTCTGAGAGCTGGAACTGATCCTCTTTGTGGCTCAGTTCCTTCAGTCCAGCGTTGAACTGGACCAAGTTGTTAAAACAGTGGGATGAAAAGTGTCTGCTGCACATTCACAGTCTTTAGCTAACTCTGCTGGAACATTAGCCTCAGATATAGTTTATCCACTGGGCTCTGATATCCTCTGAAACAGACGCTATGCACCAACATCTTTTTTCAGTTGTTCTCAGTGAACTCAGAGCTGGTCCCAGCTGCTCTGTTCATGCTCCAAAGTTCCATCTTTCTGCATCTTTTAGTGAAAACAGAAAAGTGTGAGTGAACATCAGTCCGTTAAGTCGCTCTGCTCTAATAAAATCCTTAAACCTAACAGAACATTATGATGTCACAGTGAAGCTGACTTGTGACTGTTTTTCATTCAGTCAGAAGGAGCTGAATCACAGAACCTTCGGCTGATTTCTCACAGATCCCCTGAGCAGGTGATACAACCAAAGAACTATTTCCTGCGTGAAGTTTTTTAAGACGAAACTTCTGAGCGAATGTTGCAGAATGACATGAATTATTCCTCCTCTGGTAAACCAGCGGCTGGTGTGTTTCCTGCTGAGGTTTATAAGATAAAACTGAGTCTGACGGCATCTTTGAAGCACTTTCCCCACATGGGAACGTTATCAGACAAACAGAAGCAGCAGCTCCTGCAGCGAGTCGAAGAGGAAACACAGAGATGCAGCGATGCTGCTCTGCTGCGATTTCCTCTCTGAATGCATGTCAGTGTTTACGAGTCATTGCATCATTTTGTTCGTTTTACACATGAGCAGCAACAGAGCGTTTTGGCATCTCTATCTGAGGCAGACACAACTCTGGGCCTGCTAATAAAGGGAGAATTATTCAGCTGGCACTGGCTGTGCTGATGGAGACTAAAGCTTTAATTAAAGATTTCATGCACCCCGGTCGTTGGCAGACATCACTGCCTCCTGCCTCCTGCCAGCATCATTTCAGTCAAACCCATCCCACGGCTGCACCTCTCCCACCGTCTCAGCCTGTAATATTAACCTGTTTGCGCCACACAGCTCTCTGCATTGTGATGAAGTGGAAGCAGCTGCTCTGGAACCTGAAACTGGAGTCAGTGTGGAGCTGAGAATATGAAATGAAATGAATAAACTGCATGACTCACTGTGTGGGAGAGACCAGCCACAGCTACAGAGCTGGTTTATCCTCTGATGTCCTCACTTTTTAAACTAAGTGGAACGAATAATATAATGAAGCTGAAAATGTACGGTACATGTAAATAAGAAGGTTACCTCTGAAGTTAGGTGTTGGTCAGCAGATAAAGTGATGATCAGCTTCATTTCTTTATATTTCATATAAAACAGGAAACAGCTGCAGTGAAACGTGTTCAAACACGAGCATTAATCCATATGATGGGAACACCTGACCTCACTTTCTCTACAGAGTCACACATTTCTCAGAAACCGTCTCAGTCTGCAAAGTGCGAGCATCCCCTCACGTTGCCATAGTTACCGGTTTGTTACCTGGGAGGAGGCGGCAGAAACTGTTTTACCCTGGGAGCTGTGCAGGGAAACATGCTGATGTCGGGGTTTTACCTCTAACCCTAACCCCAGCTGCAGATAAAACGCTCAGAATCACTCTGTCAGGCTCTATCATTTATCTTTACTTTAACTTTACCCCGGGGTCTCCAGGATTAAGACTTTTTCTTTTTATTATTATTATTTGACATAGTTGAACAGCTCATTTTTTCCTTTGTTTGAGGCACTTCCTTTCAAACTGTCATTATATTTCATCCATTCTGACCATGACTGTCAGAGTTAATGTGAACAAGCTCGCTGATGATTAAATGTTTCCACAAGCGTTAAACTGCCTTTGTTTCCTTCCTTCTGTGCATCTCTACAGTTTACATCTGATGAACACCAGCAGGTGGAAGTAAAATAAAAGTTTTCTCCACTTCTGCTGCTTTGCTCACTTCATTCTACAGGAAAAGCTGCAGCTTAGCCTCAATACGTCTCCCCTCATTTCTGTAAGAGAATACCCCGGGAACTGTCCCGGGCTGGTTTTCCTGCTCTGAGTTACATATTGTTGAATATTTCAGCTCTGCCCTGGGGCGACAACCCACTTTAAATGGCGTCCCCGGTCAGGATGAGCGGCCCGCCCAAAGCAGATCTTGTGCTCATTAGACGCTCCAGACTGTCAGAGATGGTGAGTCTCGACTTGTTTTGATGTATTCATGGAAGCAGAGCTGCTCCCACTTGTTGACTCCACAGGAACCGAAACACCTGAAGCTGAAAAGGTTTTTAACCCGACAGTTACTTTGGAGGATCCGACCACATGTGGGAGAAAGTGCTTCAAATGTAACCTGAAGCCATAGATTCAGGCATCCAGAGCAGGTAATAAAACACAGACCAAATAAGAGTGAGAAAACATAATGACACGCAGCATGTTGTGTCAAAAGAGAACAGGTGTGTTTTAAAACCAGATTTAAAAGCAGGCAGTGGAGACAGCTGCCTGATCTGCAGAACTTAGAGACCGTGGAAGAGCAGGAGGCTGAAGCAGGTCAGAAAAGAGCCGTGGGAGGAGTTCTGGACGAGCTGAAGCTGATGAAGTTAACATCCAGAGTGTTGTAGTGATCCAGACGACTCGTTTTCTGGGTCCTGCCACAACATGACGGAGCTGCTTTTAAGTCACGGTCCATCTTTACCCCCATGTGGCAGAAGTACCGCGAGGGCCAAACTCTTCTCGTAGTGGTTGGACAGAGGATGCCTCAGCCTCCGCTTCAGTGCTACATAAATCTGACAAAGATTTGAGTAACAATGAAACAAAATGCCAGGTCTTCTCAAGATGGAACCCAAGAGGTCAAAGAAAACAGAAAGAGTCCGAGAATCAAGCCCTGGGGGATCCCACAGGCTGTCGGAGGGAGGCACAGCCTGATTTTACTGATGTGGAAAAGAGACATCAGTCATCACACAGAGGTGGTGATGAGGAGAAGGGGCCCCAGCACAGAGCCCTGGAACCTCTGATACAATATGAAGATACTGGATGATTGTTTGTAACTTCTTTCACGGAGTTCTTCACAACACCCTGATGAGATGAGTGTGACACACCTGAGGAACACCTGGAGCGGAAGGACAGTTTGAGGAAAATAGTGACTGGAAGTGATCCAGATGTTTCTTCCCTCTCATTTAGGTGTCCATACAATAGTATTATTGATAAACATGGTTGTGTTTTGGGGACATAAAACCCATAAAAGTGGCTGTTTATGTCATATACAGTTCATATCCTTGGATTTGCATTTGAATATGTAGTAAGATGATTTGACATAAGCAGGCTAATTATGATCTGATATATAGTAGGTGGTAAGCACTCTTTCACTGGACCACAGGTTGGAAGACCCGTTATAAATCACCTGTCTTCTTCCAGCAGCTTAATTTTGTTCTGTTTGAACAACAGAGGCTGAGAAAAAGCAAAATGACTCCTGTTTAAAAAAGGCAGAGAGGAGCCTGCAGATCATGTTCAAATATTCACTCTTGTCCCTTCTTCTTCTTCTTCTCTTGTCCCTTCTTCTTCTTCTTCTCTTGTCCCTTCTTCTTCTTCTTCTTCTGATATAAAACAGCCCCAAACAGGTGTGATAAGGGCAGGTGGGAAAGGCTCATGGTTTGACCCGAGCTCAGAGAAAGGCTGAGTACGACCCTCTCTTGGAAAGGTGAAAGAATATAAATGTTGAAATGAAATGACATTTAAACGTCTTTAAACTTATTCCAGACTGGACGTAAAACAAAGAGTCAAACAGCTCAGCTGGCTTTCTGCCGCCTGAGCTGAAGTGATTATTCTTAACTGGAGTCACATGGAAGTCCAGCTCTGGAGGTTCATTTGAATGTTTCTGTGCTCACCTGAGTGTTTGAGACAGATGTGACACAGTGTGGGCAGACAGAGGAAGACCTGGGTGTGAGATCATGCCGCCCAGCCCGTTACTTCACTGAAGGAGCAGCCAAAAATATCCTCCTCAGCTGCCAGAGTCTGACAGGGACTGTGGGGGGGGCTGTGCAGGAAAAAGATGTGACAGGTGGAGATTTAGTACCTAAAGCTTAAAAATGGGTAAAGAATAAGACTTTAAATTTTAAACTGGGTGGATTTGGTTCTGTTTATGAGCTCCATCGAGTCCAACTGAAGTCACAAAAAGTATTTCATTACAGCAGAGAAAATCAGTAAATGTTCTTTGAGCCCCGCTGCCTCGGAGCGGCCCGTGGTTGCAGTAAAAGGGAAGTGAGGGAGCCTCCAGGAGCTCCTGTCTGCAGTTTATCCCTGAACCTTCAGACGACTGTCTGATTACTCTGGTTCTGAGGAAATGGGTTTCCAGAGGAGGCTGAAGGTAACGCTGTCCTCAGAAAGTCTGAAGCGTTCCAGACGCTGTGACAGGAAGCTGAGCAGAACCTCTGATGTTAGTGTTTGTGTCAGCCGGTCTCACCTGGTCCGGTCCGGGTACTCATGAGGGTCCGATAACAGCCCTGCTGCCTCCTTCTGATGGCGTCTTCATCACACCATCAAGACCCCCGGGCCGGTTCTGCTTCAACTGGAGAGGAAACGGTCTCTTAAGTGGATGTGTTGAGGTGGACCAGGAGCCGACTGTCACCTAAGATTAGCCACAAGCTCCCGTTTGTCTGCTGGATGCATGAAGAGCAGTTCTGTTTGGTGTTAGCTCATCTGTCTGCTTCTGTGTCCTTGCAGTGAATCTTTAAAGTGATGCAGGAAACTACAAGAAGAAATAAAACCAGAGGTCTAATGAGGATGAGAAACCGACTCCGTCCTCATGTTGTGTTTCGTTTGCTTCAGACTCACCATCATGTCTGCAGCCGTACATTCAGTTTCATTTAAAAAGCTCTGAATCAAATGTCATCTAAAGGCACTTCAAAGGTACAGTTCAATTCAAGTAAATTAGAATCCAATCAATTTAATTCCGAATGAGTCCAGTTCACACAGAACCAATTAAAAACAGCTCAGGAGACCAACAGAACTGAAGCTTCTCTCTGATCCTGAGCTGCAGGAGGCGACTGTGGAGAGAAAAAACTCCCTTTAACAGGAAGAAACCTCCATCAGAACCAGAACCAGGAAGAAACCTCCATCAGAACCAGAACCAGGAAGAAACCTCCATCAGAACCAGAACCAGGAAGAAACCTCCATCAGAACCAGAACCAGGAAGGGTCCATCTGCCTGGACCAGCTGGGGCTGAGAGGACAGGAAAGAGGGGACAACAAGCAGCGTAACACCAGGCCAGAGACACCTGCTGAGAGAGAGAAACACAAGTTAATGACAGCAATGATGTCATCTGTACATGGAGGGAGGAGAGGTGCATCATGGGAGCTCCCCCAGCAGGCTGGGCCTATAACAGCAGAGATACCTGCTGAGAGGACAGGAAAGAGGGGATGGAGGTTTTAGCTTCAGGTTTATTTTCACGTCTTCACACAACCTGAAGCGGTTAAAGTGTGAGCTAGCTTTAGCATGTTAGAGTAGCATAATGCGTGAGGCTGTTTTTATGAGGCTGCCAATGGTAACGTACTGAGATGCTGCTGAAATATTACACAGCTCTGAGAAAACAGAATAAATGGTATCACTCACATTTTATTAGAGTTCTGAAGTTTCAGATCTTGGTGAAGGATCTCTTTAACCTGCCATAAAAACTCTAAAACACAGCAGAAACACATCTGTGTGTCCAGAACAAGATTCTGCTGCTCACAGTTACAGAACCTTTCCAATCCAGCGTAGTTTTCACACAGTGAGTGTTTGACCCCAGCTCCCTGACAAAGGGAGGCCCTCTATGATCTCAGACTGTGTGCCATCTCTGATCTGAACTCATCATCGAGGCAGGAAATGACCAGAATCATTTCATATAACTATAATAAAAAGTAAAGCTATGTCCCATAGTTAACTGCAGCTATACTTTGAAAGTCTTTCATTCTTCTTGGGGAGACCTGATCAGTGTAATTAAAAGGGTGGAATTAATCAAGATTAACCAATGAGAACAGTCCAGATCAGCTCCGTCTGATGGCAGAACCGAGCCAGCAGGGCCTGCTTTCCTCAGGCCTAATTAGCATTTAAATGAACACGGGTGTGTGCACCAACCTGCTGTCTGATGGAGGAGCATTAGTGGCAGCTCCTGGGCCGTGGAGGTGCCTCCTCCGCCGCCTCCTCGCTCAGCGGGAAGCTCGTCTGCCTGGGCACCGATTGGGCCGGCCTCCTTTGTTTCCTGTCCCCGGGGGAGCTCCATGCCTCCGACCAACACACATTCCTGCACTCCAGGCCTTGTCTGAGTGTGATGACACTGCAGCGATAAGCTCGCCACAGGCCGCCTGTGAAAGATGGCAGCAGGTGTTCTGGGTCTCCATGCAGGAGGAGGTCGCTTTGTGTTGGCCTCTGTGGCCTCTCAGAGCTTCCTGCCACACACAGGGATGTGTTCATGTGCTGTGAGTGAGAACAAACCCCCTCTGCATCCTGTTAAAGGGACGGGAGACACTCCTACAGTAGACCCAAACATCTCAGCATCGTGTCTCACGGACCTTTAAAACCTGGAGAGATGCTGCTCCTCCAGGGTGAAAAATGAAGTCGAGTATCACAGAGAAACACAAAATGGTTTCCTCTCTCCTCCCTGGAGGACTTTGAAGAGGAAGAAAGTGGAAAAAAAATACTTTTATTGAAGCCAAAGTCACTAAAGCATGTCCAGCTGTGGTGTCGTGTCCCTCCTCCTGAACGATCCACTATGCAGTGGAATATTTATGCTCCGTATCGACTGGGCTCTTTATCTATAATGCATACAGTAAATAAATAACCCGGGTGGCTGCAGCCGACTTCCTGCTGATGGGGAAAGAGCAGCATGGAGGAAAATAACTGCAGGAAGCAGCAGAAAGCCTTCATGATGGTCCCTGAGTGGCCCCCACCTGATGCAGGTCACATGACCATGAATCCACAGACCCACCACCTCAGAAAGGATTTCTCCACCTCAACACTGGAGTCCTCACAGAGGAGCAGCTACCTGAGGAATAAAAAGGTTTTATACAACCCAAAGAAACCACTGGGCACAGCAGCAACTCAGAACAAAACCAGAAGGAAAAAGCTCTGCTGCAGCCCTGTGAGCAGCTCAGAGATCTCAGTCCAGATACAGAACAGTCTAATCGCTCCTCGTGTGGGAGTCTGTTTAACTGAACATGGTGCAGAAAAAGCTCGGTCTGACGTGTTCAAACGCCCACACAGTCAATAAAAGGCTCAGTCAGACGTCACTGAACCCTAAATATGGAACTTTAGCTCCTGATTTCAACCATGCGAGTGAAGCTTAAAGAGACAGAAACACTGAAACTCAGCTGGATGAGTTTTTATCAGCTTTATTTATCTTCAAACAAATACAAAATATCTCAGGAACATAAGCTTTAAACATACAACATAATGTAAGACAGACAGACTTTTCTGGAAAAACTCTTTCTGTTCTGGGAGCATTTTTCATAATATGTCACCTTTCAGAATGACTCATGTTGCAGTGCATTAGGGTAATGGGTTATGGTTACCCTAATGGGTTAGGATTACCCTAATGGGTTAGGGTTAGGATTACCCTAATGGGTTAGGATTACCCTAATGGGTTAGGGTTAGGATTACCCTAATGGGTTAGGATTACCCTAATGGGTTAGGGTTAGGATTACCCTAATGGGTTAGGATTACCCTAATGGGTTAGGGTTAGGTTTACCTTAATGGGTTAGGTTTAGCCTAACGGGTTAGGGTTAGGTTTACCCTAATGGGTTAGGTTTAGCCTAACGGGTTAGGGTTAGGTTTACCCTAATGGGTTAGGTTTAGGCTAATGGGTTAGGGTTAGGTTTACCTTAATGGGTTAGGTTTAGCCTAATGGGTTAGGGTTAGGTTTACCTTAATGGGTTAGGATTACCCTAATGGGTTAGGATTACCCTAATGGGTTAGGTTTACCCTAATGGGTTAGGTTTAGCCTAATGGGTTAGGATTACCCTAATGGGTTAGGGTTAGGTTTACCCTAATGGGTTAGGTTTAGCCTAATGGGTTAGGTTTAGCCTAATAGGTTAGGGTTAGGTAATCCTAACCCTAACCTATTGTTCATAATGGTTGCATTCACATTCAAAACCAAACCAGTCAAATGAACCCTCATAAAGAACCTTCAGTCATAGATACACCAATAAATCCCAGATATAAACAAACTTTTCCGCTTTGCCTTTGATAATGTAAAGACTCCAAATCCAAAGACTAACTTTAGGAGGATCAACATTTTCCCTGAAGGAGTCCAAAGTCAGTCTTTGCAGTTCGTTTCATCGTTCTTTTAAAGTCATTCACAGCAAACAAATAGGATCCAACCACCTTTGTCCAAAATAAGAATCTGATGTGATACAAACTCTCAGTATCCACTCAGGGTGGAGCAGCTTTGATATTATGTTAATGGGACCTTTCTGAGCCTTTACCAGAAGAATCATAAACAGGAAACTTTAAGGTAAAACCTGCTTATTTCGTTGTTTGCTCATCTGTAAATCTGATATCTGGGAGCTGACGTACAACATGAAGACACATGCTGGCACAAACATT